>NC_092206.1:98047268-98052238 GCF_043381705.1 Parasteatoda tepidariorum
TAAACGGGCGTGACGTATGGGGGGGGATGGAACTAAATGAAAACGTGATAAATTAATGTCTGATATTTACAGGCTCCCGCTAGAGGGCGTACTCGAGCGTTGCGATCGCGAATAGCATATTTAATTTATGATACTGATATTATGGCTCGAGAGGTTCGTGAGGTAGTAGTACAGCATGTAATGGAGCATTGGAATGTGCATTTTTTAATGTTATCTCACGAAAGAAATGGAAATAATTTTAATATTTATGCTGCCTTCTGCGCTGAAATGTCCCGAACTCGCATGAATTTTTATAGTAGATAAAAAAAATAAAATAAAAATAAAAATTTAATATGCAAGTTTGTGACCGTCTTAAATAAATAGGTTTAAATTTTACATCAATATATGTAAGAAATCTCCGTTGATTCAATAATAATAATTATATTAAGCTGTTACCGGTGGCTTTGTCTGAGCTGAAGTACGTTGACGTTAATTTTAACTATTTTAAAAAGAAGTCCATGATGTATTGAATTTTAGAAATAATTTGAAATATGTCAGGCGGCCATTAAATCACACAAACTACAATAAACGGGACATTTCATCACAGAAGGCAGCAGAAATATTAAAATTATTTCCATCTCGTTGTGGGATGAGATAAAATACAGTTTATGTTTTAATTTTTTCTTCAGCCATTTTAGAAAGGATCAAAAATAAATCCAAGTAATTTCTTCGTAACTAAGTTTTTATTTGAACAAAAATACAAAATGATCCTAAACAAATACTTAACGTATCACTAATTATTTAACACTACTTAAATTATTATTTAACTTAAGACTACCTAACAAAATGAATTATTACAGATGACTATTGTGTTGCCAATTTAGATAGAGAAACACTAGCATTTTTTGTGCCACTTTAGAGAAATAAATATAGAGATAATTAGGATCTTTGAATTGAATAGGTTATAATATTGATGTAACAATATGTGCGTTACAAAAAAACAAATTGATTTCAAAACAGCGAACGGTTGGCGAACACCGCGGAAACCTTTAGTCATAAAATATTTAATATTGACGTAATAACTGTCGCGAATGTTGTTTTTTTATTTGAATGTCATGGTCATTTGCAAAATTATTATGCTTTTAACATCATATGAATTACCTCAAACCTCTAGCGGATGTTTCAAACAATTTATTATCTGCAGTAAATAGCGATGTTTTAATAAAAGAATTTTTCAGCTCGCATATTTCATGAATGGATATTTTTTCCTTTCTATTGTATGCAGTTAGATTTAGAAAAAATCTAAGAAATTAATAGAATTTTTTAATTGAAAATTCCATTAAACAATACTTTTTGAAATTATAATTTAAACAATAACAAATTTCATCTAGAGTTAATTCTCGGATGGCCGTTTAAAAGAAATAAATTTAATACAGCATTTGAGAAAAAATATTTGAAAATTTTATGCAAGAGAGAGAAATTATATCTAGAAATTGTAACTAGTCCTCATAAATATCCAAAGATGTAATGCCACGTTACTAAAAGATGTTTTTTTTACTGAAAATTGTTAAACTTTAAGCGTTTTAATTGAAATTACTGCAACTCCTCATCATAAATATATGTAAAAAGCTATACTCTTTGTTTTAATGTCGATAACCACGAATTGTTTATACCAACTATTAAATAGCTTCTATAGAATTTCAAACAATTAAGTCCAATGAGAATAGTCTAACACAGATTTCGACGCTTTTTAAGAAATTATATCCTTATTTTATGAAATAAGTTATTTTTATATTTATTTTTTGAACTTACTGTTTCTTTTTATTAATTTTTTCAATCATTTTACACGTTTATATGATTTTACTTGTTTCAATTTTTATTTAATAATTTTTCTAGCTGTTTCTACAGCGTTGCTAGTATAAAAAGGGCACATTATTAAGTCCTTTGCATGAAAAGTATAATAATTCTTGAAAATAAATACTTGCGGTATTTTTTATTATTTTATAATCATTTTCGGTTAATAAGGCGACCACGGGAAGGTTTATTTATACCACAAATTATATTGCTAAACTAGCCTCATAGTTGTCATTATTCTCACTTTCTGATTAAGATTCTTTGTTACGGTATCGATATAACAATAGAATATAAAGTTATAAGCAGCAATTAATCTCTTGAAAGAATGTTGACTTTTATATAATTACTTAAGTATTTATGTATAGCGGTAGTTAAAATCATTTTATATCAGCTTTGTAAAACCAAGACAAAAGCATTAAAGTATACATTTTAATATCACTTAAAATATAAAAAGAAAATGTTAGGAGATTTGGCTGATACATTGTTGTTGTTTTATGCCACTTGTCACTTGACTAATACTGACAAGCCAATTTTAAGGCAGAAGGGTGTGCTTCTTGTTGTTGTTTTCCAGTGAAGCATTCTATGGCCAAGAATTCGAATATTGCCACATACATACGTCATAGCCCATTTTACAGGGAGGACACATTCACACAACATCTGTCCATCGGCAGATCGTAATTTTGATCTGAACTAAAGCACGATCAGTCTCCAAAACGGTACCCGCTGAGGTATTGATTTGTAATGGAAACGTGAAAGACTTAGTGACCCCAACATATTTAGTGTGCACCATTCACTATTTTTCACTCGGGGAGTCTTCGACCGGGGGAGGTCGAACTCAAGATCTCTTGGAGATGGGCCCAACGCCCCACCAACCAAAATATTGAAATAAATTTCTTCTAATACTAGTTATCAATTTTTAAATTGTTAGTGTTGTCGTAGGCAATTAAGGCAAGGAGTGCGATTGTTCTTGCTTTCCAGTGGCGCCATCTATGGCCAAGAATTCGACATCTAACACACCCATACGTCACACACGTTTAAAGGGCGGACCCATTCATACAGTCATTCAACCATCCACAAATCGTAGTTTTGACCTGAACCAGAGAGTGAGCAATCTTCAATCCAGTACCCCTTGAGGTATTGATTTGTTTAATGGGAGCATGGAGGACTTTGTGACCCGACAGATTTAACATGTACCAGTCACCATTTTGTACACGGGAATTGAACTCATGAACTCTTGGACATATGCCCAACGCCCTACCAACTAGGCTATCCCAGCCCTGATGTATTGTTGGGCTATACTATTAATAGGGGAGGGGGAAGTTAGACCTCTTCTCGAGGCCGCTTACCAACCCCTATGATTTCCGGCTTCGCTCACCGATTCCAGTAATTGCTAAACAATTATTTTTGTTCTGAAAACTCGTTACATGATTGCTGTCAAAAATAGGATTTATCAATACTATGAAAAGTTAATTTCTGGAATTCCTTTGGAATTTGAAATAATTACTTTGAGTTTGCAATAATAATTTAAATTGTATACCTTGGCTGCACACAGTTTTGCATAAAATAATGAAAACGAACTTAACTCTATTAAAAGTAAATATAATTTGTTAAGCGTTTCCATGTTTGAAAAGCATTAATTACTAATGCTTATCATAAATGTTGGACAATATCATACGATTACTTTATAATATCTAATATAGAAGCACCATATTCAGTTTTTAAATCTTTAATTTTGAATAATAATCAAAATTCAGGGTTCGTACATTCCTTGGAAAAATAAAAAAACTGGTATCAATTTTCTTCGAAAAAAGGTGCTAATTGCAATGTATTAGCTTTTACTTTAATAAAAAAATGAAGCAAATAAATTTTGTATCTAAATGTGTTAAAAATGTTGTGATAGTTACGAACAATATAAAATAAAATATTTTTTAACTTTGTTTTATTACTACTTTTTCATATTTTTTTAAGTACCGTACAAACCCTACAATTAAAGCATAATAGAATGACAGAGAATAATAATAAAAAGAGAATAATTATTGCTGGCAAATGAAGTTCAATAAAAAGTAAATAAATTATTTATGGGTAAATTTCATTATACTAAATTAACTAAAATTTTACTGATGATACGGAAGGTAACTGGATTTTCTTTGTAAATAGAGAATCATATATAATATTATATATGATTCCCATAAGGGATAAATTACAAAAGTGTGGTTTTTCCGTCTAATGAGAATACATGAAACGGTAGGATGACAATTATCGTTTTAAGATATCGAAAAAAATTACGTTACTTTTTCAACGCATTCATACATTTCTCTGAATGGGTCGTCTCGGAAAGTTTGTGCTAATTTTCGATAGAGGGAGCTTCCAAAGGTAGTATTCAAATGGTAGGAAAAATTATACTATAAAATATATTTTTTATTTATAAATCTTTAAATTTTCTTGATTACAATAAATTGGAAAATTATTGTAGAGCTAGAAGTCTAATACAGGATAGGAAAATATAATCTAAAATGAAGTGGTAGCAAAATTTGGAAAACGTCAAATTGTTTTGATGAGTAGTTTGCTTACCACTTGAACATAATGGTGGTCAAGGAGTTGGCCTTATACCAAGAAGATCGTGGGTTCGAATTCCTCTTCGGGCAAAGTAATTTATCTCTGTTCTATCTCTCTTTCTTGTTAAGGTGACATTATTACTCCCATGTGGTGCACGCGATAAAGTGATTATTAGGTTGACGGTTTTTATTTTGGACGGTTTTTATTGGACGGTTTTTATTTTATTTTTCTATGACGGTTTTTATTTTGGAAAAAATTGAATGATGAAATATTTCTTTCATTTTGATGAAATTAGTTTCCTAGAGGAAGATACGATAGTTATTTCGTCAGTTTGACAAAATTTTTGTTCTGGAGGATATACCAGGAAGTTGTTTCGACAAAAACGATGAAAGGTTCGAGAAATTTGAGTATCAATTTTTTTACAGTAGCAATGATGTACTTTCAATACGGAAGTTATTTAATGTCTGAAACGGTAAAATTCGAATAACGTGTCAACTTTTCTAACTTGATGTAAACATGCGATAAGAGTAGCTGTCAATGAGTTTAGAAAGTTGAGTAGTATATGGGGGGGGCTAGAGGAC
>NC_092206.1:98052738-98123797 GCF_043381705.1 Parasteatoda tepidariorum
CTGAGGGAATTCACTATATATTTATACAGAGACTTAACAACACAAAGACAGACGCGAAGCCAAGTGGAACATAAACAAACTAATTATGAATCGAAGTTACCAGGTACATAAACAAAAATATGTCATACACATATTTTTGTTTAGCGTGTCTTAACGATCATGTAATTCTTACATGTACATAGACATATCATGTAATTCTTATTGGGAAGCGTGTCTTAACGATCAGTCCACTGAGGGAATTCACTATATATTTATACAGAGACTTAACAACACAAAGACAGACGCGAAGCCAAGTGGAACATAAACAAACTAATTATGAATCGAAGTTACCAGGTACATAAACAAAAATATGTCATACACATATTTTTGTTTAGCGTGTCTTAACGATCATGTAATTCTTACATGTACATANATATATATCCAGTATTACCTTGCGCATATCTATTTTCAGGCCAATACTAATATACGCTTCTAACTCCATTTGCGCTTCGGTTTTCATATTTTTATATACTTGTCTGCTCCTTTGAAATAACATTTAAGACAAAAAAATATGACTTTTATGCATCACATCAAAAACTGAAATGTATAACCGCCTTCTTCTACTACTCCCTACGAAGCAACGAAGTGGGGGTACTTAGTATTTGCGAGTGAATTTTTTTTTAAAAAGAAAAATCCTAGTTAGGAATATCTTATTAAATCGAATAAAACATGTAGCTAGATTGTTTACTGTATTGATTTACCGGACAAAATATTATTCTTGAGTGACTTTAAGAAATCGATAGAATAATTTTTTTATTGCTTGTGAACAAGAATTTAAAAAAGATTGAAAATTCCGCCAATTAAATTGATTTTGCCAATTCAGTTATACTTACATTTTGTTCTCGACCAAATAATTAGAATTAAGAAATATTAGTTTTGGGGAAAATGTTCTTGCGTGCTTCTCTGAAAAAAAAAACTTTCTAAGATTCTGTAGGAAAAAGAATTCTAAAATAAAATGTTGAAAAACAGTCATAGAAATGACGGAAAGTATCTTATTAATAAATAAGTACTTTTTCCTCTAAACAAAGTTTTATTTCATTCGGTTTCAAATCAAATATGATTTTTTTGTAACCATCCACGATAATAAGACTCAGGCTATAATAATCATCATCTCATATCGCAATAAAACTAATAGTTAAACAAAAGTTCTCCGAATTTTAAGACAAACTCTGGAATAAAATGAAACATTTCAAAGTTCAGGGAATTTTTCAAAAAGTACTTGATTCTTCGTAAAAATGTTTTGAAAGAAAGTTTTAAAATAGTTCAACGAAAAATAATAATACATAATTTCCAAAGAATATATCCTATAAGAAAACAACAAAACTTCTTTAAATGTTCGAGTGCGAGTTTCGAAGTTGACAATAATAAAAAATAAATAAGTTTATTTCACAAACGATTCAATTTTGTGATTTAAATTCGTTTTAAAGAAAAAAACACACTTTTAATTATCTAAATTTTATATTTTGTACCAATTATTGTAAAAAATTCCATACAAATAAGACCAAATTAAAATGCTCAATCGTACTTTAATGATTTGGCGGCATCACTGCTTGACATGTTTATAGCCGAATTATCAAACAAAATTAGCAATTTCTGCCCTTATTTGAACACAATTTTCGACAATAATTATTAGAATTTTAAATTAATTGTGGTGAACGCTTTATGAAGCACCTTAGCTCCTTGAAGCTGGGTATATACTTTAGCTTAGAAATTTTATGATCGTTTGAACTTAGGTTCGAATTCCAGCTCTGACGGAACAATATTTCCTCCCTTCCATCAAAAAATAAGGAGTTTCCACTGTCTTTCACTCCTCATTAGCAAAAAATTAAAATAACTTAGATAACTGAAGATAACCATAAGATAAAAAAAATCATAAGACAAAAAGCAAAGATAATCTAAGATAATTGGTTCAAATGCGCAGGAACAATTGATCCATAATGGTAGGGCGCCCCAAAGAATATATTCCTTCCATATTCTTTAGTACGATGACATTGACAGCCATTGGTTGCTATGAATCTTCAATCCTTATGATTGCTCAACCTCCTTTATCAGCTTGTAACCTTTAGACTAATTTTGTCAATTGGATATTTGAATTTAAAAAATGAACAGGCAAATGAAAATTATAAAGGAATTAATCACGTAACGTCAAAATACAAAGGAAATACGGGAATACAAAGGAAAATTATAAAGGAATTAATCAAGTAACGTCAAAATACAAAGGAAATACGGGAATACAAAGGAAAATTATAAAGGAATTAATCAAGTAACGTCAAAATACAAAGGAAATACGGGAATACAAAGGAAAATTATAAAGGAATTAATCAAGTAACGTCAAAATACAAAGGAAATACGGGAATACAAAGGAAAATTATAAAGGAATTAATCAAGTAACGTCAAAATACAAAGGAAATACGGGAATACAAAGGAAAATTATAAAGGAATTAATCAAGTAACGTCAAAATACAAAGGAAATACGGGAATACAAAGGAAAATTATAAAGGAATTAATCAAGTAACGTCAAAATACAAAGGAAATACGGGAATACAAAGGAAAATTATAAAGGAATTAATCAAGTAACGTCAAAATACAAAGGAAATACGGGAATACAAAGGAAAATTATAAAGGAATTAATCACGTAACGTCAAAAGAAAATGAGAATCTAAGTGTAAACAGCCTGCGCTATTCTTCAGTATGAAATTGTATTGTTGAATTTTATTAATTAATTTGACAAATAAACACAAAACATTAAATATTGTTCTAAATTTTAATTTCCAAAAATCAAACATGCGTCAGCATCATATTATTCGTTACTAAGATAATCACTTTTGATTTAAATTCACTTTTAAAAACTGTTAGGATTACATTTATTGTACTTGATAAGTTCTGTAAAATTTTATATAAAAGATAAATATTTGAATTTTATTTTAATACGTATTAACGCTTTCAATAACTTAAGACATGTAAGTTTGCAGTATGAGAATGGGATACGTGCAAGTGACGTAGTGTGGGTATCTCGATCCTGATTGGTCGATGAAACGTGGCATTTGTTTAAAATAGCAACTGTTCTTTCTATTCTATTCCGAGTGAGAAAAGCCCGTCAGGTATCAATTCTCTTAAGTGACACATTCTATATTCTTATACAAAGATTCTTTCACAAAGATTTCAATTATTTCACTATACATTTTTTACCTAATACAAAGACAGACATGAAGCCTTGTAGAACATAAACAAACTAATTATGCATAGAAGTTGGCAGGCTCACAAAACGTAGTAAAAAATACTGACGAGAAAGAATTATATTTTAATAAATTTGATATATTTTTAATTCGATGCATACGGCGCTGTATTTAATTAACATCGCGTTAATTAACAACATAACTTATGTGGAGAAACTTAGGTCAATTTTTACGCGCCATTTTGTTTAAAAACGATCAGTTGGCGCTGACGTCATAGACGTATGAGAACACGTGATATTCTTCTTCTTGAAGTGCAAGTAAGCAATTGTCGAAATGTGTGGCAATTTTTGTTTGTGTATGAACATATTGCAGATGCAATAATATTAGACTGTCTTCGACAAATTTATTACAGAATTATTGAACGTTAAGAGATGCTAATTACTAGGAAAATCTGTAGTTTTCAGTTGACATTTAAGTGTCTAAAGAAATAAAAACACTTTTACGAATTAAAACTGAGAAAATGAGATAGAAGAAAGAGACAGGCAATAACGTTTTCTTTCAGTTTGGGTTACCTAATGATAACTTTAATTAACTGATTTTACATAAATAACTTTGCTCCGAGTAACTTCTTGATCATTACGCTGAAAGAATAAAAAATTCTTAAATCTAAAGGATGTTCTCATTTTCATGAGACATTATTTAACGGCCTTTGTTTTTAATTTTAATTAGGTTAGTTATTCTCTCTGACGAAATTCATCGGAAGTGATTTCATCAAGTTTATTATATAAAATTTTTCTTGGCTGTTGAATACAATTATTATTAATTATAAGTTCAGTTTTTAATTAATATTTTATATTATTAATTAATATTTAGTTTTGAATTTTTTTCGATCAATTGATATCAATAAAGTAAGATTTTTTTTTCCTTCTGAAATTTAAATACACGTGCGTTATTTTAATATGAAATTTCCTCCTTATGTAAAACACGAGTAGATTACGGGATATATAATTTGCAAATTTGTACTTTGTGCTTAGAAACTTAAAAAAAAAAAAAATTTAAAAAGAAAGGAAAAGCAAGTAAACAAAATGAGTCATAAAAAAACTAAAATTAAAATATGCGGGTTTTTAAAGAGGCTAAAATGAGAAAAACAAAACTTCTGTCGACATGAACTATGTAATGTAGAAATACACGCTTGAAATTTTTTCTGTACATCGCGCGCAAAAAAAGAATAAAAACGGATTACCTTTTGATTTAATAATCGGATCTTCATGTTCTCGGACTAAAGCTTAATGGTTCGAGGGGATGACCTCAAATACGTTAATTAATTAGTTCAGATGATATTTAAGTTACGAAATCAGACATAAAATCATACTTTTCCTGAATAAATATATCTTTTCTTCAACGAATCAGAACTTCTCACCCCCGAAATATCGAATTGCAGCTGCAATCTAGGAAATGGTTTGGTCAGGAGAGCGATCCAAAGTTTGGACCTCTTAATGTTAATTTTACTTTTTGCGTATTTCGCCATATTTCCAGAACTTTTTAAACGAATTAAAAAATTATCGCACACAATTATAAAATTCGTTATCCAAATATAATACCGTGCAAAAATAAATTTAACTAAATATTTATCATTTTTATTATTTTATTTAACAATAGTCGAACAAATTTTGAAATGTAAGGTGCAAATGTTTTTACATCATTTTAAAGTATGTAATTTTACATAGCAAAATTCAGAAATTGAGCGAAATCGGTTGAATGAGTCATGAGAAATCGAATTTTAATCATACAGCTTCTTGAATAACTTTCGTCTAATGATTGAATTTTGGCAAACTACGGGCCAATCTGAATGGTTCAGAAGTGTTGGCTCCAATCATGTTTATTTATAAAAGCCAACTGTTAATTAAGTTAATGAATTAGACACAAAAACGTACTTTCTCTGAATTAACATGCCTTTTCTCCTGGCGGATTTGGATTCTTGACTATAAAAAATGGGGGTCGGCGAAAATTCCAAAATACGGTTCTATTTATTCAGGAGAGAAGTCCGAAGTCTGGACCCCTTAATCATTCATTTTTTGCGTATTTCCCTATATCTTGACAAATTTATTAGTGACACGAAAAATTTTGTACACACCTATAAACTTTTCTTATAAAAAGATAATTCGATTTAAAAAATTATTTTTCTATTATTTTATTTATTAATGGTCGAAAATATTTGAATAGAAAGATATTTAAATTTTTGAATCATCTTAAACTATTTAATTTTAAAATAAAATAAAATTCCATCTTTGAAAACAAAACGGTCGCATAGTTTTTGAGAAATAAAAATGCGGTTTTTTGTTGAAATGCTATACAACAAGAACTATTCAAACGATTTCGTTCAAATTATGGATTTTGTCATTTAAAATTAATTAGTTTAAGACAATGTGAAAATTCGTATAAAAACAATTCGAAATTTTTGACCCCAATTTTAAATAATGAAATATAAATAATAAGTAATTATCAAGCATTATTATGCATCATTTTAAGGTATGAAGGCACCCTTTAAACAAAGTAAAAACAAGAGACTTTTCCAAAAATCTAAGGTGGCCTTACCTTAAAAAAGTCTGAATTTCTTAAAATTAAGATGTATAATTATCAAGATATACAAAATTAAAATAGTACATTTGGAAATAAATTCCTTATTTAGTAATGAAAGTCAATTACAAATATATCAGCCAGTATATCAACACAGAGTTCGTGAGTTCGAACCCCTCCGGCAGAAGTCTCTCCATGTAGAAAAATGGTGACTGGTGCACAATAAATCTGTCGGGCCACAAAGTCCTCTGTGTTCTCAAGGCAAAATACCTCTGGGGGTATTGAATTGGAGATTGATCGTTCTCTGGTTCAGTTCAAAATTATCTGAGGATGAATGAAAAGATGTATGAATGGGCCTGCCCTACAAACGGGCTGTGACGTGTGGGTGAAGTCATAATCATGGCCATAGATGGAGCCATTGAAAAAACAAGAAACACACCCTCTGAACTTGGTTTCATCAAGAAGGCTTGCTGGATTGGCAAGTAGCATTCGAAACAACAAATATATATTTTTTGACTTTAAAAGTAGAGATTAAATATTACATTCACATTACGTTTCTATTGCACAGAATAAATTTTCTTTTTCTGAGTTTAGATGTTGATACCGTCATGTATAGATAATGGCTTTCTTAAGTATAATGAAGTACATTCGTATTCTTTTCTGTTCTCTTAAAGGAGTGCGGATTTACTCTGTCCAATATTAGGTAGAGTTTACGCTATTTAAATGGAAAATCTGTTTTTGAAACAACAAAGAGCACATTAAGAAATGGAAATTAAATCCCTGAAACTAATTTTTTTGTTGAAGTTGTTCATGAGCTACGTGAGAATTTTCTTCTTCTCCCATCTTATATTAGAAAAACTGCTTTGGAAAGTGATTTGAGTACGAGATTACTTCTTAATAAACTGAATGGAATTATTTTAGATAAAAAACTCAGAAAAGAACATTTCGCGTACTCTAGAATGGGGATTTATATTTTTTTTACTAACATGCCACTTTATCAGTAGTATTTTTTTGCAAAGAGAATGTTTTTAAATTGGATAACCGTATTTTACCTGCAGCATAAGTGAACATTGGCCAATGTAACAAAAAACCAAATTCAAATTAAAAAAAAAAAGCAAGTGTAATAAAGAAAAGCAAAAAAATTTTTTAGAACATTTTTCGGAGTAGAATAAAAAATAATAAAAGGTCCAAAAGCTTGTTGTCTTATTCAAATATAATAAAAATTTAGATGAGTTTTAAGTCAAAGTGATAAAAAAACATGCAATAATTTCACATTCATTTCTTTCTTCGCCTGCAATGATTTCCTCATTACGCACGTATACTTATTTTCGCGAAGTTACTAATGCATGCCTCGCTAAACATTCACCATCACGCCAAATGCGATAAAATTTTCAATTTGGCGAATAAAATTGAGTTTTTTTCCACTTGAAAGAATTTAAAATTACTTCAAAATGAATTTTTCTAAACAAATCAGTGTTTCTTATTTGATTAGAGTAATTTTTGGTAGATGCTTCGCATAACCAATTAGAATCGGGTCCAAATAGTATAAGCCCCCGTAAAATAGTTTTCTACTAGAAAAAATGAATAATAAATTTTTTTTAAGATTTGCTTTTAGAAAAATCTTTGCTATTTGGCTAATTTACTGCTTAATAATTTTAAATCCTTAGCGCGGGCCCTGCATACAATAGATTTATTTCAAAACATTCATTAATCTTTTATCCTAATAGCCATGATTATACCTTTCAATACTGAAATAAAATAATTTTTATCTTATGTGATTCATTTTAAATTGCTAGAGTACGCTTATAAAGATATTGCTAGTTTTTATAATTATCTAAAAAATTGCCGTTATCAAAACTCAAACAAAGTATCATTTTTTACAATAGAAATTGAATTTAGTTTATTATAATTTGCATGAGCCAGAGTTTACATATTTATTTATAGATTGGTATAGTGTGTAGAGTTCGCATGTTACTCCGTTTGGGCCAGTTTCTATTCCCCGTGCTAAAAATTGGGAGTCTGATCAGATTGCACTGTTCCCTCCCGATCCTGTCTTATAGTTGTTCTAAATCCACATTAATGAAATGTCTCTCGCTGTTTCACGCAAACCAGAAAAGTTCACGAAAGGTTGGGAAGTATGGTGCGGAGAACGGGCATAACTATCACCACCCGTTTTAGGAGCTAAATTGTGGTAGTCATCAGATGCGGCAGTATTGTCGTTGATTCATGATGACGGTTGAATTCCGTGCCTTTGATACTTGTTCTTTTGTATAATTTAAGTATCATGTAAACAATTAAATCAAATCAAAGAATTTGTGGCACCGAGAAAATTTGATACTATTAGCCTGACGATAAAGCGCGATTCGTTTCCTTTGGCGCTAATTTACGTCACCGCTCTCGTTTTCGCGTTGTGGGAACAGAATACAATTCAAAAATGAATCTTCGGAATTCTTTGTGGATAGCGAATGTTCAATCTCCAGTGTACCTTTTGACATTTATTTAACTCGCTTCAGAGTAGAGAGCAAAAATGCCACTGATAATGGTGATTAGGTCCACATTTACCTATATCTTAGGAATGGCCATTGTAAGACAAAATCATAAAACTAAGATTTAGTTAGGGTAAACTAACCAGTGAAGGAACACTTAAGCTTCGCTTGCCTTTTAAAAAATCATATTAATTTCAAAATTCGTAATTTCAGTTAAATGACAGTGTCAACATATTTGTTACTAATTGCAAATTATGCAAAAAAATTGTAGAGAACTTACATAATATTGTTTTAAAGTTTTGGAGGTTCAAATAACAAGTAGTAAGAAGACCCAGTGAAGGAACAGCTCTTACCAGTGAAGGAACACAAAATTGCCCAGTGAAGGAACACTTAATTTTGGTTATTTTTTAATGCTCTTTATGAATTTTTTAGCCATACAAATACAGTCGGACATCTATTTAACGAACTTCCATTCTACGAATTTCCCTATTTTACGAATTTTTTCGAGGAACCAAGAGCATTTTGGAAATTTTTTTGTAAAATAACTTCCATATAGCGAAGTGAATTTTCTATTTAACGAACTTTTCATTGAGATCCAATTTCCCTATTTTCCAAAATATTTCTTAACATTTTAAACTTGTTAAAGCAATTTATGGGGGAAATGACATTAAATTAATTTTCGAAGCCACTGCTTTATGAAATGTATTACTGTTTTGTCTAAAAATTATCTTAGAGAAAGCAGTAAATTCATTTCCCTTTTCGTTTGCACTTCAAACGAAAAACTCACTTCAAATTAACGGATTTCATCCGTAGCAATTTAACTTAACGCAAGTTTTAATGTATGCTTAAAATTACTTTTATAAGAAATGCAACTATATTTTTATACATAAATTTTGACTTTTTTTAGTTGAAAATGTATATAGCATGATAGTGTAACACTGGATAATGTTTTGCTCTATTCTTGCTTTCCATACAGATTTCTTTTATGGTTAAGATTTATATGATAAATAGTAGATACTAGTTTACAAGATAAAAGTGTATCAATTGCTATTTTAATTATGTCTAGTGTTTAAGAATTTAAAATCTGTTTTGTGTTGTTTAAGTATTTTAAGAGGTGATTTTCTATTTAACGAATTTTCCATATAACGAGTTTATTATTGGTATTAAGTGATTTTGTTAAATAGAGGTCCGACTAAAAACAAGACTATTTGTGAAATTATAAGATACAAGTACTTGTAAAATGCTAACTTTTTTCTGTAATCATGAACTAGAAATTAAAGTGATGTTAAATACAAAACAAATAAAAAAAATCATTATTTCTTATAATTTGACAGTCAAATCTAAATCATTGTGTCATCCGATGCTGTTTATTATCATTATTATTTTATCACCTTTTTGTTTACTCTTTTTCCTCTTATTTCTTGAAGCTTTTTTTTCTTTTTAAAGTATTTTTTCTTTCTTTTTCTTTTCCATGTTCTCTTGTTTTAATGTTTTTTAGATCTTTCACCCTCTTGAAATTTTTGCCATTTCTCTGAAGTTAGTGCAAAAGGTAATTTATTCGCTTTTCTTCTTATTTGACCTTTCTTTTTATCATCAATATTTGGCCAATGTAAATGGCTCTTCCAAACTTCTTCTGATTTTTCAGCACCATTTCTAGAATGCCTTTCTCGAAAATAGACGGGGGAAAGGTGTCTTGAAGTTTGAGGCAAATCCATCTCTTGTTGACTTATATCTAGAGGATCTTTAGAAGTACTGATTTTACTTACAGAATCATTTCTTTTTTTCAACTAAGAGAATCAGCATGAGGACTCGTTTCAAATTCGATATCTAATATGCATTCATTATCAATACTAGCTTCAGTTCCTAAGTTTGACTTAACCAAGTGGTCTTCTTTTAATACGTGCTTCTTCCATATTGAAAAAAGTACAGGCTCTTGGACATTTTCGATATTAGACTCTTCCGTCAATGCTGTGTTAAAAATTTACAACATATCTTGAGGGATTTCCCTCTCAAGCTTCTGAAGAAATTGAGTATCGTTTCTGTTTAACTTTGTTTTTTGTTAAGGAACTTACTTCTAAATTCTAACATTGTAAAGTAGTTTCTATAAATTATATAATCACGTTGCTATCCTATAATGATAGCTTATTGGAGTTCTTGGTGCAAAAGCCAGCGAAAAAATGTTCTATTAAAATTTTTATTATTATACTTAATTAGTTTTCGATTTGTAAACATAGTTTATTAAGTTGCCTAACATTTGATGTAACTACACACCCCGTTAATAAATATAAATTATAATTTTTTCATAAATTAAGCTATTAAATTAACATTTTGAACTGAAATTATTTTAGGTATTATTCATACAATTTTTAACAAAATTTCGGTTGTCCTCTATATAGCAGAATTACTTATCCTAGAGTCATGTAAAATCATATATCACACATTACTGTTCATTCACTGGAAGTATTCCCAGTGTAGGAATATGCCTGTTTCTTCACTGGTTAGAAGCTGTTTTTTGTCTTTTAAACAGAATTTTGATGTATAATATGACTAAAAGTACAAGAAAATTAAAAAATTTCCTTTTTTTTCATTAACTGGGAGAAAAACCCAGTAAAGGAACACTTGTTCCTTCACTGGTTTTTCATCGTTTGGTGATCCAGTGAATAAACACCCCCTTATCTCAGTACTTAATTATGCTATGGTGCTTTAAAAAAAATAAAACGTAACTTCAATAACTATATTTTGAATTCTCTTTTTCACAGTGAGAAAAATAAGACTACTACATGCAATTAATTCCACTTCAAACATATAAGTACAAACACTCACCTTATAATTTTTTCAACGAAACAAGGTGTTGCAGAGATAATAACAAATTCAAAATTTTTTTCAGAGAAATATATTTGACCAGGTAATCCAAAATATTGCTAGATGACTTCCTATTGTTTGGCAGTAAGCTATTGTTACCAATCAATCTAAAGAAAAACTTTCAAATTCTTATTTTTAATCAATATATATGAAATGTTCCTTCACTGGGTAGTGTTCCTTCACTGGTTGGTTTACCCTACTATAAAACTAAGGTATGAATCTAACTTTTAATTTTTACTTTAAATAAAAGAATATTTACAATATCAAAATTGAGGGTGGTAAAAAAACTTAATATGTTGTTATTGGTGGTCAAAAAGTGGACAAACGAGTTCAGTTTTAATTTCTGATTTTCCAATTTTTATATTTAGGATTATGGCAGAAATAAGGTTGATTAAGAAATCAAAAAGTTCCAATTTATGGTTAGGAAGTTCTAAAAAAAACTAAAATCTGATTTTTGTTGTTGATTTAGTGTAAAATTTAGCTCTGAAACCTATTTTTAGGATTGTGGATAAAATAAAGGTGTAAAATATCTAATTTTATTTGTGCTCAATAAATGTAATATGAAATATGATTCTTTTTTTTTTTTGATTTAGTTTTTGATTTTTGAAATTTTTCAATTTTTCAATTCAATTTTTCAATTTAGAAGTACGCAAAGTAATTAAAGTAAGTACCAAAAGTAAAGTACCAAACTTTATTTTTAGGACAATGGCTAAAATAGAAAAGGTAAAAAAAAAAAGAAAGAAAAAACTGAAAGGGGATCATTTGTGGTCACAAGTCGAATACACTATAAAAACTAGTTTTCTTTTTTGATTTGATGTAGAAACGCGAAATTATTTCAAGGATTGCGTTCAAAATAAAAGTGGTAAAAAAAGTTGTTTTTAAAAAGTGGTGACCTGATAGCAGTTTAAATGTTTCAATTTCCTTATTTTTGGAAGCTAACTATACGCTAATTAACGTTCTACCGCTAAACTTTAAGAATAGCAAAACTGTGATGGTTAAACTGAAATTTTTCGACGCAGATTTAAACTATAATTGGGTAACTACCCTTTAAACTAAATAATTATTTTATTTAATTTTTTTTACTCAGAAGTGTTCTGTTACTACCTATTCTGTTAATACCGACGTTTCATTTCAGAAAATGCTTGAAACTTTACTCGAAATCATTCAAAGTCATAACAGAATTTCATTTAGTTAAATATAAAACCAATAATTATGCTTTCATTAGGGTTAATGAGAGTAAAAAATTCTTCAAGTTAATAAGCATTCCTAATTTCTTTTGGAACATAATTTCCTTTTATTTCTTCTAATTTGCACGCATCTAATTAGAAGAAAAAACTTTTAATGACTGAAGAAGAACATCATAACAGATTTTTAAAAGCCTTTCAAAGAAAAAAGAAAATAATGAAATGTAACATTACGTTTAAAAATATAATACATTTTGAATTATTTCTTTTATAAAATTAGTACGGGAGAGTTAGGCAAAATGTTTGTTATGATATGTGCCTTTGAAATGCATTGATGAAAACTATTGAGAGGACAAATGTTTTTTTTCCAATATAAAAGTTAAAGTAAATAAAAAACCTGGCCAAACTATCCTCCGATATAAAACCTATATACGGGAAAGCAAAAATGGGAACAACGTGTATCCTAAAAACCCTAAATAAAGAAACTGGTCACTTGTCCAGCGTAGCAGCCGACCGATACCCTATCAGTCAGAGAAAAACCTGTTTAATAGAGTGTATGAGCACCTCTAACAGTTGCACATTTCTCGAATCGGAGTTTTATACTGTTTATAAAGGCGATCGATGTTCGTTGGAGCTGGTCTTCAAGTTGCAATAGAGCGTCTAAAGGTATCCTATACATGTTCGATGGGATCAAGGTCAGGGGACATCGCAGGCTACTCCAATCGTGGAATATCTTCCGACTGGAGGCATTTGTTCACCGAATGAGCTATGTGGTGGACGGGCATTATCGTCCATAAAAATGAAATTTAGTTTTTATGCCCCGCGGAAAAGTTTCAGATAGGATGCAATGATTTCGTCCCTTTACCGCTGACCTGTCAGAGTACCTCTATCAAATACATGAATGATGGTATGTTCGTCTGTCACAATGCCTGCCTATAACATCAGACCATAATGATCCTTTTTTAAAGAGTTAGAGGACCAACACCGACTCCCGGGTTCTCTCCATATGAGAACACGCCCCGAGTCTCATCACGGAATAGAACCCTCCCCCATTCATCCTCTGTCTAAGATAGGTGTTCTCGGCATCATGCTAGATGGATCTTTTTGTGGTTCAGAATGAAAGGGATTCAGACTACAAGGTGGCTGGCATACAGACCACCTGAAGGAAGTCTCTGGGCGATTGTTATCAGTGAAATGGATATTCCTTTTGCATTATACAGGTTGCGTGACAGTTGTGTCGCTGTCTCGGAGTTATACCATCTGATTGATCCGTCTCAAGTTTTGCAACTATCAGTCATCTTGTGGTATCCTTTAAACAATAACGATAAGCCATATAGACGATAGATAAAAAAGAAATTCAAAAAACAAGGATTGTTCTAAGCTATGGTATTTCAATATGTCCTTAAGCTCCCAGCTTCTGCGAGTAAATGAAGTGCCTCAACACAAACGCTATCACAGCGCCACTGCCTTGTGACGTCATAGGCTATTGTATGGCAGAGGTGTCGGCGAAGAACTTGGCTATCATCCGAATGCTTCATTTGCGTATTTGTGTTACTTATTTTTTTTCAACTATCCAATTCTTCCCTCTAATTGTTTTCATCGTAATAGTGTTAACATAAAAATATAAAGCGAATAAAGATTTTGAAAACCATGTGGCTTAAAAAATGAATTTTCAGATCTTATATATTTATTCGAATTGAATGCATATAATGGGGGTCAAAATTATTGCAAATCAAATTCGTTTAATTAAACACAAAATTGTAAATGGTAAAAAAAGTTCTCGTTTGAACAGAAAAAGTTTACATGTATGAGTGAGGAACAAAAAGAAATGTTTATTTGGTATAAATAAATGTACTCACTTATTTATACCAAATTGTATATATATAAATAGGAGTTTTGTATATATTGACCTCTTTTTGAGACAGGGCATTTTTTGCGTAAGGATTTATTGTAATGGTTAGCATATTCATGTTTTTTTTTGCTGTATTTTTTTAAAATTTCATTTAAATAAACCGTAACTTTAATTCCTTTATCATTGCTGTCTTGAAATTTTTAAGAACAAAAGAATTTGCTTACAGAAATATAATCCTTTCTCTAATTTTCACCCTTCATTAAGTTATTCAAAACAACACCTGAAAGTGTCCCACGGGTATTAATACACATGAAAGAGATACATATAAAGCACAGTTCAATTCGATTTATACCTGACTTCATATATAATAAAATCGAAAGTGTCATCTGAGATTATGCGTTCTATTTCATTAAGCTCAGTATTAATAAAGCTGATTTCGAGTAAAGCTGTTCAAAATTGCAGAAAAGTAGAAAGTCATACAATTCGCAGTATAAGATTAAAAAGCTATTTGTCGATTAGTCAATGCTTTTTTTTTCTAAATAACATGACTATTCTTTCTTTTACATGACTATTTCTTTCTTTTTGAAATTTGATCCCGATTTTATATTTAGGATTATGGCNCCTTAGTCAGGCTCTGTATATATATATGTATATATTATTATTATTATTATTATAAATAAGTGTTTTCTGATCTAACTTAATTTACTTTTCATTCGACAAGTTGGTTCCCTGTCTATGCAATTTATGAATGTTTTTAGTTCTATAAAAAAATAATAACTGATTTTATTAATTCAATAATTAGTTTGTAATAATTAAATTACATTATTAATCTTTTTATTATTGGTGATTTTAATAATTTTAGTTGCAGTGTTATTGTTAAATAATATCAAATATTATTTACACATTTTGCCAGATCGTTAAAAGCGAAAACAATTTAAAAAAAAATCTGTTTGAAATAAAAAGAAATCCAATGTTTAATATATATTAGGGGGACCGGAAAGTAATGTCGTAATCCTTTGATATTTGTTATTAAGAATTTATTTTCAATCAATAATGTATTTACCCTCGTTAGCAACAACTTTTCAATGCCGGATAGAAAATGAATCGAAAAAAAAATTGGTTTTTAAGACTAAGGAATATTTAATGCCCCGAAACGACATTACTTTCCGGTCCCCCTAATACTTTGTTAACACTAGATTGCCTAAGGAAGTCATTTTGACTGCTTTTAATTTCAAGTAGAAAAACAATGATGTATATAATGACAAAATTTCTTAGAATTTTGTGACTTTTTGTACAGCATATAATTTTTTTGTTGTTGTTAATATTTACTAATAACTTAATACATAACTGTAAATAACGTAAAAAATGTGAAAAATTAATTTTAAACAAATTTATTTACGCATTCACAATTCAGTCATTTTGACTTCTTTTGGGCAATATAGGTACAAACTAATTTTCCGTCTTTCTAGTGTTAAACAAAACATGATTTTTATTAACCATGATAAAATGTCTTAATAATGTTTCGCCCAGAACCGCTAAAACCCTAAGCAACAGTACAGCCAACAGTTCTTTAAACATTTTAATAAAAATAGAATCATTTTTATATACTTCAAATTGATTAGGTTCGTTTGGAGAAAAGCGAACGTTAATAAAAATGTTTTAAAAGAGAACTTTAAAGGATTTTTATTCTTAGAAGAGAACCCATCTTAACTTATAATAAAAGCTTTTGCGCGTCTCAAGCTACAAAAATAAATCGAAACATACTCGATAATGCATATGAACATTCTGTAATAAATCAAACAGTGTCGATTTGAAAGAACACTATCGAATTTTTCGTTAAAAAAAACGTAACCCAAAAGAAAATGAATGATACATCGACGAGGGAAATCGATTAAAAAGTTCTAAACCTACCTCGCAATTGTTCTTAAGAAAACGACATACATATTCTTGTGTAATCATGATGCAGAGATAAAACCCCGAATGTTGACAACTTTAGATTACTTTTCGGAAGCTTAAAAGGCACTATCATGATGTTCGAAAGGGGAATAGTAATCATTCTATATCGATTTGATGAGAAAGAATGGAACAAGATTGATTAACTAAGTTAAGAGGGTAGAGGAGGTGCAATTATCTATTCGAATGGCTGTTTTTTCCAATAAGAAATACGAGAGAAAAAGTAGGACTTAAAGTACGATCTTATCATCGGGCAACAGTATTTCTTAATTTGTGATGGTTTGGCATTTAAATGCATTGATAAAATGTTTAGATGCAAATTTTCGATATCTCTCAATATATGTTTCAGTAAGTTTCAAGATAGGTTTAAGCTTATTAGATTTTCCTTTTGTATACACCATTAATGTATATGTCATAAAGAAATTGAAAAAATCAGGCGTTTTGCAAATAGGCTCATTTTGTTATGGACCAGGTTAATTAGAAAAGTATAAAGTATTTTTCATGCAGACTAATATAAAACCTTATTACAAGCAGTCCCTATATTCTTAGGCCAATTGAAAATGTACGAAGTTTCAATCAGTCAGTTTGAATTTGATTAGGCTTATTGCCTTGTATTAAGCAGGCGTTTCGAATAGAGAAATATAGATAATCAGATTAATTAAGCAATTCAAAAAAAAAAAAAAAAAAAAAAAAAAAAAAAAAAAAAAAAAAAAAAAAAAANAAAAAAAAAAAGAAAGAAAAAAAAGAAAGTAATATCGATTTAAGCTTATTAGACTTTCCTTTTGACACCCGGTGGCTGAGCGGTAGCGCTTCGCGCTGTCGTGCTACAGGTCCCTGGTTCGATCCTCGGGCCGGGCAAGGTTGACTCAGCCTTTCATCCTTTCAGTGGGTCGATGAATGAGTACCAAGCATACTTGGGAGCTAAACACTGGGGGTTCCGCTTTCGCCTGACCACCTGACCGGAACATCTGCTCCTGCACCCCAGAGCCCAAGGTCAAGAAAACTGAGATGGGCACAGTAGGCCTTGGCCCTCTATGGGCTGTCGCGCCACTGAGTTTAGTTTACTTTAGAATATTTTTTTATCTATATACCATCAATGTATATGTTTATAAATCAATCTAAATATTCGGATATTTACAAGTATTATAATTTTGTTATGCACCAGGCTAATTAAAAAAAGTATAAAGTATTTTCAATACAGCCTGATACATAAGCTTATTACAATAAACTTAATACATCTTCAGAATATTTAATAATGTACGAAGTTTTATTCATTCAATCTGAAATTAATTAGGCGTATTACCTAAGTCAGTCTGAAATTGATTATTCTTGTATCAAGCAAACATTTCGAAATGTCAGTTAATTATATTAACTGAGCAGTTTAAAAATAATAAGACAATATCGGTTTAAGTTACTAGATTTTTATTATTTCTATACAATTAATGTATATGTTCATATACTAGCTGAAAAACCCGGTTATTTAAAAATTATAGTCATTTTATTATGAGTCTGGCTAATTGAAAAAATGAAAAGTATTTTTCACACACATTGATGTATAAACTTATTACAGTAAGCATATGCATATATTCATATAAAAATGCGCGAAGTATTATTCAGTCAGTCTTAATTTGTTTAGGCTTATTGCCTTCTATTAAGCAAATGTTTCAATTAGAGAAGTATGGAAAATCAGACTAATTGAGCATTTCAAAAACGATACCGATTAAAGCTGATGAAATTTTATTTTTATATAAACTATCAATGCATATGTCGTAAGGCAGGGATTGCGAACCAATGGCACGCGTGCCATTTATGGCACGCGACACAATATTTTGGGCACGCCACCGATCACAAAGTTCACTATGAAGCATATTAACAATTAGATTAAATTTCACAAAGAACAAAAAAATAGGCAAATATTGATAAAAAATGTAACAATTAATGTCAAAAAACAATTAATAACCATAAAAAACAAGCTAACAATAAATGACTAGCNAAAAAAAAAAAAAAAAAAAAAAAAAAAAAAAAAAAAAAAAAAAAAAAAAATTAGCAGTCCTGCTTAAACTAACGTCTTACAGCCTAATATAAGTTATTTGTCATCTTATCTGCAACAACAGAAGTCGCACTGATGTTACTTAAGTTGAAATACGCGTATAACTGAGATATTGCAAAATGTTTTTTTCTTCATAGTAAATAAATAGTTTTGAGTTGATACTATTTTGTATCATTATTTTCCCAAAAATCACGAAGTCAAAACTATTTGACGGCACGTCCATGATCTCATTAAGCGTTTTTTTTTAGAAAAAATGGCACGTTGGTGCTTAAAGGTTCGCCACCCCTGTCGTAAGGTAATTAGAAAATCTGACTTCAAATTTAAAGGGAGTAAAAATTTTCGTTTGTTAGCAACCATTTTATTACTAAAAATATCCTCTCTTATTGCTTCATTAAAAATATAAAATTAAATCTTAAATTTAATAATGTATTTTAGTGCGCATGAATTAATCTAATTTCTTAGATTAATGTTCATAACAAAATAAATTTCCTCCGCACTTATTACGTTTTGATACAATAAAAATCAGTATTGCATCAGATCTTTAAGGGATACGAAGTGAAAAAAGTATACAGTATTTTCTTTTCATTCTGATATTTTTAGGCTTATTACAATCGGATTATACATGAATAAATATATATAGCAGAAAAATTTGACCAAATTAGTCAGTAGAGCCACTGGAATTGCTGTCTGCATGCCCTGATCTTAGAGTGGGACACCTCGGCCGTCGACACGCCTTTAATAAACGATGATAATTTTCAAAATCTAATGTGATTTATTCAAAAATGCGTAGTTTAAAAGATACAAAAAACTATAATAATTTTAGTGGTTTATGTATTGCAGCAAAAAGTGGGACAGTTTTTATTCCAACCTCTTCAACAAGTATGTTGGATAGATTTGTTCCAAAATATTTTAATCTTTTAAGTTCACATTAGCTGACGAAGTCAAAGGTTTATCAGCTCTCCCTGTAGTATAAACAAATCCTTAAGAATCTTTACCACCACTTTGAAATTTAAAAAGCATTATGCTAATTTTGGTATTACTCCGACCACTGATTTTCCAAAACACCCATACGCATATTTACCAACTTGTACGATATTTACGATATATTACTTGTTCGATATTTACGATATGTTACTTTAACAGTATTTATGATAACGATACCTTACATTTTCCAGCGTGGCAACAAACTTTACAATTTTCGGTTTAAAATGATTATAACCACCGTGAAATTAGGATTTAAAAAATGTATATAAGAATACTAAAAATGATGATGTGTGGGCCTCCCCACTGAGAAATATCACCCACTAAACGCTATGCAAAGAGTGGAGGTAGCGGGTTCGATTCTCATTGTTACCCTGCTTCGTGCTGTCATTCTCTGTATAATGCTATTTGCTAACTGCTTATAAGCTTAAATTGAGCAAAAAAGACTGAAAATGTGTATGTTATTCTAATAAATAAATAAATTGATGTGGTTATGTGATGTAATGTCTCCATGAGAGATGTGTGTGGATGTGTGATGCAAAGTTAAAAGTCTCCATGAGAGAGTCGGAAAAAATTTTGCTTTTCATATTAACTATTGTGCCGATCAGGTGGCCGAGTGGTTAGTGTACCTGACTGCGGAGCCGATGGTTGCGGGTTCGAGTCCCGCTTAGGGCATGGATGTTTCTTTCTCTCGATTTTTACTTATTGCCTGCCACTTTTGATAAAGGCAGTTTTTCTTCAATTGCAATTATGCTCCCTTGGAGCGCAGATACACATAATGGGTTAAACAATACAATTTTAAATGGCAAAATTCTAAATTCGTTTCAGTGCTTTTGGAGAAACCAGACGCGAAAATGCAACTTTTTCCTGATCAAATTGTATTGATAATACCGTATTTCAACTTTAATATATTTTTTGTTCGATTGATATAAATATACTTAAATTTTTCTATTATAAAATGTTATCATAATGAGCCATCAAACCGGAAGTGAAATCGCCTTCTGTCCTAATATTGAAGTATAGATATTATTTTTTCTGTATGACTCGATGACTAAAAAATTGAGCGTAAATCGATAAATAGATAAAATTTTCCTGGTCTTATTATAACAGTTGTTGCTAGTGGGTTGAGCAGAGTTTCACGAATTCTCCCTTTAATTAAAATAGTATTGAGCTAAAAAATACTTTTAAGATACAAGAAAAAGAGGTGGTTCAAGTTTACGAACCAAGTTGATAGACTCGGTTCTTTCTATTTACTTAGTTGTCAATAAAAAGAAATGGATCGATCCATGCAAGGAGGAAGTGCATTAAAATCATAAAAAGCACTTTATATTTTTATATAGGTGCAGTCAATGAATTTAGACAATTTATTTCTCGCAAAAAGAAGATTCCTTCAGTTTTATTTAGTAACATTTTACTACATCCATTTAGGGTTACTGTTACGAACTATCGTAATGACGAGAAAAATCCTTTTATGAAAGAAAAAAAAAGTATTTGTGCTCTGACTGATTTGATATTGCGCCGAGCACAAATATTCACTTGGATTGGAGATGAATGAAACAGTCCTGAAGTCACCAAAAATTTATTGGCATTTAGAAAATACAGCTATTTCTATTACTCAAATAGAGGACAAATAACAGCATGGTTAAACAAGATTTACAATCTCAGACAGATCTTTGATATAACTCATGTCAGAAAACAACTGCATTCATAAGCAAACTACTCTACTCAGCGTGGCACACTCCGATTTATACAGACTTGGCGAGGAAGCCCCGGAACTTTCGACATGATTCTAAACAATTCTCGTACAACTCTATAAATATTAATCCTATTGCTTTGATATTCGAATTTTCCAGAACTACTAGTTTGTCGCCAAAATCGTCACCAAGTGTCGCCAAGTCAGCAAACATATCGCCAAACTGAATCTTCCGTAAGAAATACATTCGACGTTATTTTCTCGATAAATTACGTTAGAATTGCACGATTTCATAGCAATTTTTCAATTAAACTATTGATTTAGGATCAGTGAGCTATTTAGCCTCCTAATAAGAGTATTTACAATATATTACACATATTTACAAATTCGTAACAATATATGAAAACCAATGAGGAAAAACAGTTTATGTGCATTTTTCACGAGAAAATGATGATTGAGTCATTATCTGTTGTATTTGAAGATTAAGTTTTGAGAAATCAATAATGTGGAAAATCGGTTGTCCGCGAGAGTTATTACAGTTTGAAGATGGGGAATGCTGGGGAAAAACGTTTCCTGACAGCGGGGAGACAAGGCGAAAAACGAAAAGCATGGTGGACGACTGGAATTCTCCTGAGGAAGTATTGATTGAAGAGAAATTTCGAGAAAAAAAGGTTTTTTCCCAACTCGATTTTCAAATTTTATCTTTACTCAACATCAAAAATTTTAAATTTTGAAATTTTTGGGGAAAGTAAATAAATGCTTGTAATGCTCATGCATATTGTAATTTTTACGAGTTTATTCTTATGCTAGCTCCTAAACAATCTCAAACCTTTAAATTCGTTTTTTCTCAGAACCGCCTCTCAGAAAAACCGTTTTCTCCCATTGATCTTCCTATTTTATTGTTGGTCATCATTTTCATTTAAAAATATCGCAATTGTCTAATTACTGATCAAAATAAATATATTTAGCATAATTAATATATTATATGGTAAACGCAAATAGTTTGTTTCCCCAATATATTCCCGAATAAAATAATGGAATTACCAGTCGTTCTTCTTTTGAAAAAAAGTCCAGGGTTGTGTTGGTTATTAATGGATTAAAACAGAAAAAATACTTTAAATTGGAACTTTTCTATCCATAAATGGCAACCCAGAAGTCCTAGCGCAGTCAATCTTTAAAGTGATAACAAAATAATAATTTGAATAATCTTAATTTGCGAAGTTTTGCTCAGCGCAAAAATACTTCATTGTAATAAAATAATAAAGCATAGAACTTACTGCTACTTTAAATATCTGAGAAAAATTTTCCCATTAAAATCGGAAAAGTTTGCGTGTACGCAATGCTCGTGAAATAAGCATGGTATTGAAAATCTAAATTAAAAAGTGTGCAATATTTTCAAAAGATGTATTCAATGATATTAAGGTCAGCCCCACAAACTCAACTTCTTGGGATGAAGTAGGACACGACTTTAAAATTTTGAATTGAGATAATTTTTTTAAATTGCAGATTTGAATTCTTTCGAAAAAGTAAATTACTGGCAGGTTTTTGCACTTTTGTTCACACATGGCGCTGTAGTCGCAAAAAGAAGATGGCTCACAAACTGCTTAAAATAAAGTTATCGCGAGAAATGCATATCAGATCGAAAACATAAAAATATGTGTGCTCGATATTTTGTAAAAAAAAATTATCTAATGACACTAAATTCGATACTCCCTTTGAGTCAGGGTTCAAAGAATGAGGGTGGAGTTTGTAGCAAGACATTTGATAATCTTCATTCTTTTCTGGCACCAGGACTTGATAAGAATATTGGAAACAGTTCTATACTAAAGGTTTTGGAAGGCAAAATGAAACTAAAGGCATGGCAAAATTGTTAGCAAAATTTAATGGTCCTACTTAAGGCTTTTCTGACTGATATCATTTTTATCCATGCAATGTTTGGATTTTATTATATTTAGAATAATCTTAATTATATAACCGTCGTTGAACAGCCGATTCAATTTTTTGGGTTTACGTCTACGAACTCCGTAGCCTTTTAAATTTGCACCCAATCCAGTAGACAAGGGAACTCCTGGATCAAAAATTGGGAGAAATTTGCCTTCGTGGAGGACTTTTTTTTTGATGGAGCTAACCCGCATTTGAATTACATGGAGAGCAAAACCACGAAAACCTCCCATGGTGAACCTGACTACTAATGTTCAACTTCGTAGCTTTGTCATTTTGAACCCTATCCAGAAGACAAGGGAACTCCTGGAGCAAGCATTGGGAGAAATTCGCCTTCGTGCAGGACTTTTTCGATCGAACTAACCCGCATTTGCGTTACATGGAGAGGAAAACCGAAAAAACTTCCCACTGTAAGCCCGATGGCAGGGTGACTCTAACCCATGAGCCGTCTACCACTGAGGATACTTTACGTCCGCACTATGGTCTGTGCAATACTTGCATTACTATGCACTTTTTTTTAAAATTATGGCGGTGTTAAAAAGGAAAGAAGCTGTTGTTTCGGTGGTCTTTTTGGGCCGATGGAAATTTTGCATGGTAGAAAAGGATGCCATTTTTTAAAAGCTTCAAGCATGATCTTTCAAATTTTGTCATCAGTTTTGCCATGTAAAGTCAAAGGCAATTGCTGCTAAAAAGGAAAAAAAAAAACGTTCATATGAAGTTAGTGCAGAAGTGTTTTCAATATTTTCATCCACCCCTGCATATCAGAAGCACCGAAGCTCCAGTTTCGAAACGTTACCACATCAAAATTGTAAATACCTAACAAAATGCAACTAAGCAACAAAATATAAATGCTACAAAACTGCGTACAGAGATTACCACTTCAAAATCGGAAGCTGTTGAAAATTGAAATTAAGAATAGAAATGCAAGTAAGAAAAATTCTTTTCCAAACATCACTGCAAATTCTCTATTCCTCTAATCCTTCATTGAAAGAATATTTAAATCACAGCTGACGATAGCAATGGAAACATTCGAAAACAACACAACTCTCTCCTCTGTTCGAAACATTATCCCCGAAATAAGCCCCCTCTCTTCATTGAAAGTTACAGTTTAGATGTATTCGCAAGTTTTAAATCTTAAAAGAATACATCTTAAATAATTTTAATGCTCTCTTCCATTAATTTCTTTTCATTTTCAACCAAGAGGAATAAAATTCGTGAAAGGATAATGGGAAGATAATCTTTTTCGAGAATTTTTCTTGTTGGTTGCAGTACTAAATGGAGAAATCTCCTCCAAAATTTAGTTAGTTTAGTCAAATGGTATTGATTCGAAACGAAATGGAGACTTAAAGGATAATGCGAGATTAAATATACACATTTGTAATTTCACATTATACGTAAAATCAAAGCTGTTTGTTTACTGTTGTTGTCTGCATCATCACTGAAGAAATAAAATCTCTGCACTTCTATATTAACAGGAAATTAAATTTTAATTTTGTATAATAATTGTAAGTATATACATTTTAATTATGAGTTATCGACGAAGGGACAAACAACAAATATTGTTCACTTTCGTTTGCCATGAACTGGAGTCATTTATAAATGTTTTATGAAACTAGTCTAAATACTTAATTTTACTCAAAATGTCAATCTTTTCACGGCTAAATATGCTCATTATTTATTATTAAAGCAACTAAGTAAGGAACTATATCTAACTGTCTGCTTGAATTGAATGTAATAGAGAAAGCATATTCAAAGTTGAAAATAAAATAACTTTAAAGAATAAATTGATGGATTTATTTTACTTGGTGTTGGAAGTGATTTAAAAAAAAGTCTTTACCCTTACAAAAATTTAAGGAAATTTTGGGGTTTATATGAGGTTGTTTTGAGGTGTCAAGGTTGATTTGAGGTTTATTCGAAGTTGATTTTAAAAATCAACCCTAAAAGATCAACCTTTCAAGGGGAGTATAATCAAGGTATACGAAGTTGTTTTATTCCAACGTGAGGTTGTTTTGAGGTTGAGGGAAATCTACGTTAGAGCAACCAGCTTAGGGAGGTTGTTTTTGAGGTGCAAGGATTAACTCACTCACGCGACTTCACGGACTCTTTACTGTTTCATTCTCTTTGTCAATGTTTGCCTCAACTCGTGTTCTTAATCGAAGCCAGGGAAGAGGTTCATTCGGCTCTGTTATTAACTTTGTTCTGCTTGTTTCTTAGAAGGGAAAACACGCTTTGAAACCGTAATTTGTTTAGATTTGGAACTAAGTTTCAGCAACTATTTACGTCTCGGCTATAAGCTTGGTTAACAATCAACTTCGCAATGCTATAAAATGAAAAGATGACTGGCTGTCATTTTTATGTATCCGGGAATTTCCTCAGAATAGCCATTGAGCAAAGGTTTTAGACTCATTCCTTTCTACTCATATTAGTTAACGAGTCAGATGAATGAGTCATTGGCATCATAGCTGCCATATTTAAAGTGATAGTAAGACTTATGCCGTTTTTTTCATTCGTGTATTGATAATTTTAATTTGAAATGCTTATGATAATTGTATGAAGATGGAAATAGTTGCGCGATGTAATGTTTAAGCTCCAAAAAATTATAAATATATTTTTGTCCTCTATGGTTTGCTTCAATTCTCATTACACTACCACTTGAGAAGATTATTCATGTTAAAAGTATAAGTTGGCAGGTATGAAGTGCTTCAGCTTGCAAAATGTTTGAGTTACTATATTATATAGATTGGCGTTTAAATGGTTTGCACATTGTGCCCATTTTATTTTTGTTTCAAAAAAGCACCACCTCCTCCTCACCTACCTCGTAAGTGGTGTAAACCTAATAATTTGAAACCTAACCTAACAATTTGAAATTATTTTTGAACGTCAGAAAATCAAATAATAAAAAATATAAAATATATTTTAAAAAAATTGTTTTTTTTTTTACATGAAATTATTTTTGGATGAACAAGTTTTATAATTGAGTGCAAAAATATTTCGATTCTCTTCATTACATCCGGAAATATGGCATTAAATCAGTAAAGTAAAATGGATAGTAATTGATTGGGTCCAAATTTTCTCATATTTTTTATATATTCTGGAGCCCTTTTATATTCCCTATATTTTCTTGATTATCGGTCACTTCCCATATTATGAGCATAAATCCGCTGAATAAAAACAAAAACGCACGTTCATTAAAAAAAGTACGTTTTTGTGTCTGATATCGTTACTTAAAATACTATGTATAATTAATTAGCATATTTAAGGTAAGGCCTTCAAAACATTTTGAGAATAAGTTTTTGCTCGTAAAAATCCATTCATTAGATCAAAAGTTATTGAGATATTCGCTTTTAATTTTATGTACTGATCTCTAAATGCTATGAAATGCATTTATTACTACTAAATACTACGAAACTTTACAAAAGATCCTCAAAACTTTAATTTAATACTTCACTGAAGGTATACCAAAAAACAAATGTATATTTGTACATAAAATAAGCCTTCTAACATATCTTCTAAAGTATAATGAAAAAGATCAACCGCAGATCAAGAGGAAAGTGCATGAATTGTTTTCATTAAGAAAGAGATCTTAAAATAAGTTTTGTTTTTACTGAAAGAAAGAAAAAGTTGTAAAACTAAGTGTCTTTTTATGTTAAATGATACAAAACCTAAAGTAACTAACAACGTTAAACTTATAGTTTAACAATGTACACTGTTGATGTTTCTGCTGTTTTAGCTTTCAAAGAAATTGCTTTTAAAATGAAGCGTTTCCTTTAAGTGCTTCTCTTGAAAATAGTTTGCGTTAAGTAAGCATTTGCTCAATAAATTTAAATTGCTACTGTTTTATCTTTAAGGTTCGAGATTAATGAAATTGATAAAAAAATACAAATAGATAAGACTTTCGAAAGGTTTGAAAGTTTTTTTTTTAAATTGCTTAGTTTTGTTTTTAAAGCTAAGAGCTATTCAGCCGAAATTGTTAGTTCATCTTGGATGTGATTTGAAAATTTAAATAATGTTTATCCAATTAATGTATTTAAGGATTTTTTGAGCTCTGCTGTCACAAAAAATGACTGTATTTAGAGAATATTATGCTATTGCTATAACTTTTGTGAGTTTGTAACAGTTATCAATGATTGTTAGGTTAGATCTTGTTTATATTTAGTCAGCATTTTCCATGTTAACTATAAACAAGTCACCGAGAAGTCACAATTTTGTGAAAAGAAAAGCGTCAAAACCTTTTTCACCGCGTAACCCCTATGACGAAAATAAATATAATTTTTATGCAGAAAATCAACATATAAAGCAGAGTCCTCAGTTAAAAAAATTCGCATGAATTTATGATTTAAAATATTTTCGTAACAAGATTTCCAGATTTCAAAATATGAAAACAGAAGGGCAAATAGAGGGAAATTTTATGGCGCATTCTTACTGCAGTACTGAAGCGAGTTTAATTTTTCAGTTACCATGGATTGGCCAGAAAATGGATGTGCGCAAGGTAATAATATTATACTGGTTAACTTAAAGTTAATAATAAATAAGGTTGATAATTAATTATGAAATTTGAATGAATTTAGAAAATTAATATTTATTAAAGAAAACATGATTTGCTTGTTTTGCACAGATTTTTAGTAACGGATTTGATCTAATTGGATTTGCGCTCGGTAAAAATATAAATTAACGAAGAAGTTTCTGGAAATTCTTTTAATAATAACATACAATTAACGCAATAATTCCATATAGAATTTAATTGCATTAGTTGGGTATCCATTGTTTTTTTAATCAAATTTTGAAAGAGTTTGTCTATCCATTTTTTGGATAAATAAACATTACTACATTTTCTTTTAATTCTATTTATTTGATTAAAAATGTCATTTTAATAAATGCTTTTAGAAACATTAGAATTCCAAGTAATTAGTTTAATTATATTAAAATTGAAATCACTTCTTTTTATCGTATTTATCAACAATGCAGATATTTTCTTCTTTTTTAATACCCAAATCCAAAAAGTCAAAATTAATATTATCATTATGATTACGAGGCAAGATTAATTCCTCGGGGTAAATATTTGACAAATTTGTATATTTTTGAAAATTAAAGATAATTAAATCCTCAATGAATCTAAAAACTAATTTAATATTAAGAGTTTAATTTTTTTTCGTAATAGAGTAAAAATATGTTATCTAAGAGAAATATTACTTTTCTGACCACAGATCTGACTTTACAGTCCCCTTGCTGTCAGACTAACCGATGGAGGTTTTCGTAGTTTTCCTCTCCATGTAACGCAAATGCAGGTTAGTTCCAACAAAAGTCCTCCATGAAGGCAAATCTCTCACAATACTTGATCCATGAATTCCCTTGTTTTTATATTGGGTTAAAAATTACAAGGGTTCTGAGCGTATCATTAGTAGTTGTACACCCAAAACATTGAGTCGGCTGTTCAACGACGGTTATAAAAAATGAAAATATAAAACTCACTATGTACGTTTTTTTCCCCGTTATGATCGGAAATTTATGTTTGATTAAGACATAATGAAAAATAAACGTTTATTAAAATCTAGCATTGTTTCGAATTGCAAAACAAAGCCTGCTTTACTTTTGTGCTCCAAGTGTAAAAATGTCAAAGAAAATCAAGAATTCGACTAAACCAGAATAAGTGAATTCACAATGGATGCAGAAAAAAATGGTCCTTTCTTACGCGAACAACTCTCCGACACCGTTCGTTCACTGACTATAAAGAAGGAAAAAAAATGTTCTCTAAATTTTACTTTTCTGGTGACTTGGATTTCCGCTTGGCCTCAGTCTCCAGGGAAAAGTTGCAACTTCCAAACCAACTCACCTGGCAATTGAATTTCGCTGTAAGGTTTTCCGTTGTTATTTTTGGTATTTTTTCATGCTCGCAGCGAAAGCAAAAGAATAAATAAGAAAGTACTCGATGTCAAAACGAAAGAGTTTCTTTTGCTGTTCTGGACAAAATGAGCTAGAAGCGTTTTCTTTGAAAACATGTGTTTGAAATTTAACTGTCGCTTACTAAGCATTGGTCTCTGTATCTTTTCTTGTTCATTTCTTTATTTTACATTGAGAAAACTGTTGAGAAATTAAGGATTTTAGTTAACTCTTAATATTATTAAAAAAAACAATAAATAACATAATAAAAAACAATAAATAACATAATATTCATTGTTAATTAAATCATATTTCTCTAAATTCTCCATTTTTTACTAAATCAAGAAAATAATTCCAATTATAAAAGAGAAAAGACCAATTCAATAAATCTTTTAATTTAGTTTTGACTATAAAATAGTGAAGTGTAATTTTGCCACTCTATTTCTTGAAGGCAGAATTCAGAAATGGTAACTCAGAATTGGAATATCAGAATTGGTAACTGTAGCGATGTGTGAACACTTTCCAATTCATCTTTAATAGTATCCATTGTTTTTAATAACTTCCCATTTTACATGTATAATATTTTTTTTTGGTATTATTTCATCCTAAATTCCACACTTTCAGTAAAATATATTTTTTTTTTAAATTTTTAAATTTTTTAAATTGTATGTTATTTAGGCTGGAGTGGAGCTGGACCAGCGGCCAAGTCCTGGGCTATATGGTTAAGGGTTTTCATAACCTAGGTGCATGCTCAGGGCTTGGAGGAAAGAAAAAAAAAAAAAGTATCCATTGCTGCTAAAAAAGGGCAAAGATCCAAAACATTTAACATCTTATCGCCCAATCACTCTTCTACCTTGCTTGGGTAAATTTCTGGAAAAACTTATTATTAAAAGACTTAATTTTCATTTGGAAAATGTAAACGCCCTTTCAGATTTTCAATACGGTTTCAGATTCGGCAAGTCAGTCCATTTAGCTTTGGATAATTTTAAAGATAACTTAACACACCTAAAAAATAATTACAAGCACGTTGCAGCTTTATCTTTAGATATTAAAAGTGCTTTTGACAACATTCAATATAGTATAATTATTTATGAGTTGTCAAAACATCATATTCCCTCTAATCTTTGCCTTTTCATAGAAAGTACTATAAACACAAATAGACAAGCAATTGTTTCAACAGATCAAGGTTACGTAACTAAAAACATTTCAAAAGGTTGTCCCCAGGGGTCATGTATTGGTCCTACAGCATGGAATCTTACTATCAATAGTTTGCTTAACATACATTCTGAAAATTATATGATCCAAGCTTTTGCAGACGATCTGATTATACTGACTTTTGCCAACTCAAGGAGAAATTTGGAAGAGATTACAAATAATTCCCTTAATGAAATTCACACATGGCTAATTCAAAATGCTCTAAATCTTTCTATAGAAAAAACAGTTTACATCCACTTTTATAACACAGATCGCAGTGCAATATTTAAAATCAACAATATTAAAATTAAACATTCTAATCATTTTAAATATCTAGGAGTAGTCATTGACAAAAAATTAAACTGGGGTTCTCACATTAATCTTTTAAAACAAAAATCTAAAACATTATTAAATTCGCTTCAAAAAATCAACCAAAAATCATGGGGTATCAACCAAAAAGCGAGAAAATTAATATACAATACAGTAATAATTCCCGCATTAGCTCATGGTTGCAGCCTATGGGCTACGAATATCTCTCCACGTATTTATCGCTCTTTACAATCTATTCAAAGAAAATTTCTTTTAAACATGAGTAGAGCATATTATTCTACCCCAACGGCAGCACTTCAAGTACTAACAAATATTCCTCCTCTCGCAGAACAGATTATGTCAATATCTTGTTCAACAACCGTAACTCACCTCCAAAAAGATGCCAATTTTAATAATATAACGTATAATACACTAGACTATGAGAAAAAGCTAAAAATACCACATCGCCATCCTTCTTTTCACATAATTAACAAAATAACTTTAGTAGAACAGAATAATTTTGATTTTAACAGAAAAACAAACTATTTTACAGATGGCTCGAAGACAAACACAGGCACAGCTTTCGCTTTCCTCAATATTACACATTCACAAAGCTACACATTAGACAGGGAAAATTCGGTCTTTCAAGCAGAACAGTTGGCAATCTTTGAATGTATTAAATACATTAAGAGCACTAAAAACTTCAATAATAACGATATTTATGTAATCTGGTCAGACTCAAAATCATCAATATCATCAATACTTGATTTTGACACAAATAATAGAATTTCTTTTGATATTCAACAAGAACTACAACACACATCAATTCAAATTTCCTGGATTAAAGCACACAGCGATAGAGTAGGTAACGAAAAAGCAGATGATTTAGCTAAACAATCTACGAGACAACCAAAAAATTATGTATACCCACTTCCAGTTTCATATCTTAAACGACGTATTAAAGATTCTCTTCTAACAAAATGGCAATTTCAATGGAATAATTCAGACAGAGGCAGACGTCTATTCAAAATTATTAACAATGTTACTTTTTTTAAAACAATTCCTCCAAAACAAGTCATCTGGTTCTTGACGGGTCATGGACCATTCCCAACATTCTTTAATTACCTGCATATAACAGATACTGATCTTTGCACCTGCGGCCAACAAGGTTCGCCTGAACATTATCTCACTAGTTGTTCCTACACTGTCTCCTGGCACAGTCGTCAACCTAGCCCAACAAATTTAGAAATTTGGCAGAAAACTTTTATTACAAACAATACCTTAAACAAAAGATTAATAACAGTTATGAACTTCTTAGCGGATAATGACTATCTATTAAAATTTTAATAACTTCCCATTTTACATGTATAATATTTTTTTTGGTCTTATTTCTTCCTAAATTCCACACTTTCAGTAAAATCTATTTTTTTTTTAAATTTTTTAAATTTTTTAAATTGTATGTTATTTAGGCTGGAGTGGAGCTGGACCAGCGGCCAAGTCCTGGGCTATATGGTTAAGGGTTTTCATAACCTAGGTACATGCTCAGGGCTTGGAGGAAAAAAAAAGTATTATTCGTCATTAATTCAATTAATTTTAATGGCACTGTTATCCGAAGCAGTAAGAGTTATAAGTAAATTGACGTAGTGTTTGTTTTAAATCTATGGTAGATAAGTGAACAAAGAATTTAGAAACTTTTTAAGTCGATGTTTTCAATTTTAGAAATCAAGATTTTACTTTAAAATAATATTTTGTATGGAAATAAAAAAAAGAAACATATTCTTGACCTAGAGCAGTTAAAATATAGAGTGCCACATTAAAACAATTTATACACAATGAAAGAAAAGGTGCTTTGGAACTTGCTTGTGCTCAAAAAAAGTAAGAACTATAACCAAGAGAGGCAAACTTGCGCCACTTTTAGAGCAAACTTGTTTGGTTAATTAGAGAATATTTTTTCCCCAGAGAAAAACAAATCCCATAAATAATTTCCTCTCTGTCGCAGTTTTTTTTTGACATACTAATTAATTGTTGTGTTCTGTGATCAAAATAAAAAGCGGATCACCTTCTAGATCCACCACCTAGATCTTCGCATTCTAGGACTCCATCGTAATGGTTTGAAGGGGTGACCTCAAATACGCTAATTAACTGATGCAGACGATATTAAAATTTAAGAAATCAGTCTTAAAAGCGTACTTTCTCTGAATAAACATACCTTTTTTTTTAACAGATTCGGATTTTTCACCCACGAAATATAGAGGTAACCATTGTTTGGTCAGGAGAGCGATCCAAAGTTAATTTTATTTTGACACCCTAATGTTAATTTTTACGTATTTTGCCCTATCTTGAGAACTTTTTAAGAGAATTAAAAAATCTTAGCACACAATTATAAAATTTATTTATCCAATGATAAATCCATGCATAAATTAAATTTTAGTAAATATTTACTATTTTTTATTATTTTATTTAGCAATAGTCGAAAAGATTTTGAATTGCAAAATATAAAAATTTTTGCATCATTTTTAAGTATCTAATTTTACAAGTCAAAATACAAAATTTGTGCGAAATCTGTTGAATAGTTCCTGTGAAATCGAATTTTAAAAAAGTCAGTATTTAAAAATTGGTTTCCCAGGAACTATTCAACGAATTTCGCTCAAATTTTGCTTTTTGCCATGCAAAATTAGATACTAAGAAATTTTAAAATATTTATATACCTTACAATTCAAAATTTTTACTACTATTATTAAATTAAGTAATAAAATGCTGTAAATATTTGCTAATAGTTATTTTTTGGATGAATTTATCTTTTGATAAACGAATTTTATATTTGCGTCTAAAGATTTTTCAATTCGCTTTACAAGTTTGCGAGATATGGCAATATACTCAAAAAATAAAATTTACATTAGGGGGTCCAAACTTTGGATCGCTCTTGTAACCAAACTATGGGGACCCTGCTTCCCAGGTTGCGGCATGGGAGTCTAAAGTACAAATCTGACGAAAAAACGGTATATTTATTCAGAGAAAGTACGTTTTTGTATATGATTTCGTAACTTAAAATATCGTCTACACTAATTAATCAGCATATTTGATGTCACCCTCTCGAGCTATTAAGATGAAGTCCTAGAACGTGAAGATCCCATCATTAGATCAAAAGTTATTCTGTGTGGTTCGTTTTTCCAAGATAAAGAAAAAATACATCAATATGTTTTCATAAAAATTAAATAAAAATTTGTGTGATTGCTTCTTTTGTATTTTTCCATTTTGCATTTAAAACATTATTTACTAAACTAAAACATGCGTTTAACGGTTAAACAACATATGCATTGGAAAAACTATATCGGCTTTGCGTAAATGTTTTTTTTTTTGAAATATCCTATGTCTTACGTAAAGTGAAATGGCTTTTTGCTACAAAATCTTTCATAACTCTTAAATACTTATAATATAAAGTTTAAAGTATTTACTTTAAAATATTTTTTGCTATAACAATATTTAATGCCTTACGTTTTGGGATGTACATCAAAACACTAAATTCATTCTTCTAAAAATCTCTGTCCAGCAGTGGACTGATCGTAAAGACATGGTTCCCAGTAGAACACCGATGTCAGCATCACTGGCTGCTGTCAGTAAGCGAGTGGATGATCACTTGCACATGCGTTGGTACCGAGGGTGCACAGTCCTCGTTAGCTGCTCCAACATAAAGTGCTCGACTTCGCGGGCAGGTCGTTGGGCTACCAAAGCGGCGGAGTCATCCCCTCTGCAGAGGATCAAAATTGTGATGGCATGTCTTCGTATCATCATCAGGAATGATTCCCAGACTGTCGCCAATAGCCCAATGCGCAGCTATGCGGTCACGTAAAAAAGTACCAACCAGCCTAAAAATCTCTCACACAGTAATATATCTTATTTATTGCTGTCATTTTTTTGGTGATATTATTAAATTACCATTAAATTTAAACTTTACTGTGCTTTGTATTGAGAATACGTAATGAATATGTAACAACAATTAATTAAAAGGAATAAGAATTTTAAGCCTAAATCAAATTAATTCAACCTGATCATTGAAAACTCTGAAATTCGAAAAATGGAATGCAAAGAAATATGGACTAAGCAAAATATTACCGAGCGTGACTTTTCTATTTGCATTCAAAAAGGCATAGCCTCAATCTATAGCGAGTAACGTGTCATCTAAACAATATTGTCCATCACTGAGCACCCTTGACTGACCCTTTGTCCATAAACCGAAGCAATGGCTATTCAACTTGAAACAAAGGCGAAAATCCATCTCAATAGTTGAAGTTTGACACATAATAGATTTCAATAGTTGCGTCCATTACCAAAGATGACGTCAATGGAAAAATCGATGAAAAGCAATATTTGTGAATATAAACACCGTTAATAAACGGGAAAATATTCTTTCGACGAATGAATTCTATAAACTCAGTTCTCAAATAACAAAGATCTGAACTTTAAGCCCGGACAGTTCGGCATAAATTTATTTCACAGTAATTCAGTCGAATGATGGGAATTTACATAAATTATTGAAAATGTTTTTCATAAATATCTTGTTAAAATATTTTTGTAACCAAAAAAGCCGATGTGGAACATTTATGATGCTAACTCAGCCAACATAAAGCCAAATTTTTTTTAAAAAGTAATGTTTATATTTTTACATATAATGAAAAGAGCATCGAGACATATGAGATAATGAACATAAAAGTAAGCACGTTTCAATCTTTTTTCCTTATGAGCGATTTTTTAAAAATTTTTTCGAAAAAAATATGAGGCCATTTTTATTTTTATTGTAATATTTTTAAATAGGTTAGGTTTTGCAATGACTCTATTTGAAACAACTTGTACTTTATTTAATGTTTAACGGTTCCAGCGGCATCTAAGAAGCAAAATGGTTATCATTTTCTGGAAAATCCGAATCTGTAATTAAAAATAGGGACTTTTTTTGCAATCATTCCCCCCCCCATCCCCAGGAGGTGAAGGTGGAAATCGATTTTAGATAGTTTTAAAAGATTATTGCATATTCTATTTTTACTTTTTCGATTCGATGTATATTTCTCGACATATTCGATCGTTTCTAAACTTTTTTCACTCATTGTATATATTTCCTGTAAAAGTGAAAAAAAATTTTTTTTGGTAGGTGCGAATAACTTTTCAAGTATTTCTATATTTCCAAAACATTCCTCTAGGTTGTTGAAACCACGGTTAATGTAAACTGAAAAACGTGCTGACGAAACTAATCTACTGATTAATAAAGTCTATAAAAGGTAAACTCATCGGTTTGTCTTTCCAATTTAATATTCTGAGAATAGAAATCTCTGGAAGGAATTAAATAACAGAAATAATTTCTTTAAAAATAATTGGAAACGTAAAGTAGTGAGTTTTCGAATGTCCTTCTAGAAACGTTAGTACCAATTTCTTAAATTTGGACGCAGGTCGGCTTGCCTTAACTTTATTTTCCAACTATTAACACTTTACTATTGTACTATATAGAAATGCAAATTAATTGTTTAGGAGCCCATGCGTTAGGTTTCTTTTGTTCTACTAGCACCAATTTGCTTGTAAGCGGCTTGCATAATTGACATAAATAATGTATGCCAGTTATTCAACACAATCATTGTCAAATCATTAACCACGATTTTTTAACAGCAGCTCTCTCTCTTTACTAATAAGAATTTTGTTCCCAGCTCGCATTGACTGCAGTGCTGAAGTAAAATATACTCAATGGTAGACGGATCATGGGTTAGATTTTCGTGGTTTTCCTCTCCATGTAACGCAAACGGGGGTTAGTTCCCTTTTAATGTCCTCTGTGAAGGCTAGTTTGTCCTATTGATTATTCCAGTAGCTCAATTGTCTTCTGGGTTTGGTTTAAAATTACAAGGCTATAGAGATGAACATTGATAATCGTAAACTCAGAATTGCGTAGATAATGAAATAAAATAAAATGACATTAAGCTGGCGTTTAGTAGTTTTACTCTCTATGTAACGTAAATGTAGGTTAGTTCACTCAAAATAGTCCTCATGTTCTCATGCTTGATCCAGAAGCTATGCGTACTCCAATAGATAAATTATAATTTTTTTTATATTAGCGTTAAAAACATATTGAATATTTTAATAACATAGTAATTTATTTTATAATAATTTATTTTATAGGGTTCTCCCGGGAATGAGATAAAGAATAATAATAAAAAGTAGACCATTGAATGCATTTGAAAAGTTAGATAATTGAATACATTTGTAACCTAAACTATACAATATCTGCCACTTTTTCTAGAATATATTATTTTAAATCAAAAGTGATTAAAAAAATACACAACGAACTTATGCATATTTTTGTTTCTTTTTTTTATTTGTAAAATTAATTTCTAATACTTCTAACTAACCACTACGTACGAGTAAATTAAACATATTTCCAATCATGTACTTAAGAGATTGTGTGTTTTAGCTGAAGTAAAACAATTTGATTTCTCAATTGTCACTCCCATTTGGGAAAATAATTTTTTGGAAAAAGGGAAGTTGGCGGGTGTACATGTTTCGAAAAGAAAACATATCTGTATGAATACAATACTCTACCAGACATTTAAACGTTAAGGTAGTCACTTAAAAACTGAAATTTTAAAAAACGGAAATAGTAAAAGGAAATTACTGATATACCCTTCAACTGCTTAAGAATTATCACAGCATCATAAAAAGTTGTGCGAAAGGAATCAAAAATGTGTAAAATACAGTTTGCAGTTCTCTGCCGTTTTTTGAAATATTTTGTGGAATCCAGAGAAGATGGCAACTGTGTAAATAATGAAAATGCGACATCAGATAAATTATTTTATTTCACTTAACGAATAGTAGTGAATAAAACTTGACATTAACCCTTTAATGAATAGTCACTAAACATGATTAAAGTATTAGTGTGGAGATGCGAACTGCTCTCGCTACGTCAAAATTATTTAAAAAAACGGTAGAGAACTACAAACTAAAATTTGAAGAATTCCGGTTAATTTGGCGAACTTTTCTTAGAAAATCACAGCTGTAAGAGATTTCACATGCAAATAAATGTTATGAATGTTATTACGCCTCTGGTAGTCACAAATATTTTACTTCTCTCCAAAACATAATGGAAATGAAATAGTTTTTTCCTCTTTTTTTTGTCTTTCTTTCAGATCTGATACTTCTAAATTATCCTGTACATTCAGGCATTCTCTTACGCTCTTAAATACTTTGAATTTTCTCCCGGTTTAAAAATTGGTTATTTTCTAAAAATATCAAAAAATTAATTTTACTAGTGGTGAATTTATTAAATAAAAATACATATTCACTAATCAATATATATTCATTAATGTTTACATCAAACTTAAATTCATAAAATACATATTCATTAATAAATATAACTTAATATCAGAAAATAAAGTGAAATATCGATTGAATTCCTTTCCTTCTATCTTCACCTTTAATAGGTTGTAATATAAACTCTTTCTATTTGAGAAAGCCTTTATTATTTGACAACTGGTTTGCATAAATATTCGTTAATAAAATTACGAAAGTCGATAAAAATAGTTGACTTCTATTGTCAGTTGAAATTTACAGCCTCTTATGAGGGTATTTTCTGGAATATCTTTCTGAAGAATCTAATAATACCGAAGAATAAAGACATTAAAGTGTCGAGACATTCTTTAGGCCGAAAATTTAATTTTAGATGCCCACAAATCACAAGAGGCTTATTTTTTTTTATTTTTTATATTCTCCTGATATTAGCCTTCTTTCATAAGGGAAAATACTTCAGGTCATTCATACTTTGAGGCTCTCATATTTTCTAAGTAAATAATTTTGTAGTGTTATTGTGTAACTATGTATTTTAAAGATTTAAAATTAAGGAAGCAGACATTTTCAAAGTACTAGATTGCTCCAGTACCTTCCTTTCTGGTGCAGAAAAGTTCGTATTGGTGAACACCAGAGCTGGAAGTATGACAAAAAACTAGTAGTAAAACCATTTCCAAACTAACTCTCAGTAAAGAATTTTTCTTTTACCCTTTTATTTTGTATTGGTAGATTTTTCATGGAAAAACTCTTGGCTCAAAGATTTGAAAGATCATGTTTGAAGATTTTAGAAATGAGATTATTTTTACTAATGCAAAATTTACATCGTCTGAAATGAGTTTTAACAAGTTGTTGTTGTTGCTGGCCATTAAGGCAAGGAGTGTGATTGTTCTTGCTATCCAGTGGCGCCATCTATGGTCAAGAATTCGACTTCTGTCACACCCATATGTCAAACCCGTTTAAAGGGCGGACTCGTTCATACAGTCATTCAATCATCCACAGATCATAATTTTGACTAGAACCAGAGAACGATCAATCTCCAATTCAGTAGGGGAGAGTGGGATCAATTGCAACAGGGTACGATTGCAACAGAGCGAAAATTTCGAGTGTCGGGTTCTAGATTTGGTTCCTAGGTGGCGCGCAAGGTGTATTTAATAAATCTACATGTACTCCCCTGCTGGCAGCCATTTTTATGTACTTTTGAAAGAGTTACATCACAAAAGGTATTTTTACGCTACGTAAGTACTTTTTTGGTATTAGAATATTATATTGTAACAAAGTAATTTTGTTAAAACAAATAAAAATTATTAACCGAATATGTGATAGGACACCTTAATTAACATTTCAAAAATAAGATTAGTTTTGTTAGTTAATTAACCAGCATTGTTTTTAACAAAGGAAGCTGAAACGGCGTCTTGGGGACGAATGTAACAATAAGTAAAGAGACGATTATAACAGCTGAAAATAAATAATCTTATGTTTACAAACCATAACTTAACTCTTTAAGAACCACCAATAGTTTCCTATGTCATTTCTATTATGTTGCATGTGCATTATTTTATTTGTCCCCTTCCACAGCATAAATTAAAACCTTTAATCCCTTAAAGTTAAAAGTTTAACCCTTTAGGTCTGGTCATTATTATTTTTACTCCTAAAATATCGCTACTACTTTGATCAATTAAAAAATATATCACAACTATGTTAACATGTATAATTAACTATGTTTTAGCTGAATTTATGAACTGTTACAATTGACCCCGTAACTGGGGACAATTGTAACAAGTGCACGACTGTCAAAAATTGTTAATAACTAATATAATAACATTTAAAATAAGGTATTTATTTTTTTTTCTAGTAGAGGATAGTCTACTTTACTCGTCTGTCAATTAATACTAATAATATATTGGATTTTTTGTTAGTTAAAAATAGTTAAGTAAAAAATGTTACAATTGACCCCACTCTCCCCTACCCCCAGAGGTATTGATTTGTTATGGGAACATGAAGGAATTTGTGATCCAACAGAATTAACATACACCAGTCCCTATTTACATCACGGGGAGTCTTCGGCACTCTGGATTCGAATTCTTTTTCGAAGCGTCTTTTATTTTTCAATATACTATAATTAAGAAAATATTTTTAGAAAAATATTTCAATAGTGCAGAAAGATTTCAAAATTGCAAGTATTAAAACTAGAAAGAAGTTACCCTATTAAAAACTTCATTTTCTTCAAAAATATATGTTGACTAAATAACAGTTGATTGGTTTCAACAATATTCGCAATTTTATAAAGAGCGGAAGAAAGAAATGGTAAAATAACAATGTCTTTGTGAGGATTAGTAAAAAAAGGTGCGTTTTACTCTCATTTGCTCCTCTCTGCTACTGTGGTCTTTCTTGTTCTGTTTCTCACCTTTATTTTTCCATTTTTCATTGGCAACTTTTCGTTTTATATTTCAAATCACTTTTGTTTCTTTTCATTCACTTCTGACAAGTTTTGAAAATGGGAGCCTGTTTTTGAGCTCTTGAAACATGTCAACTTTTCATATATTTCTGAAATGAATGAAGTTTTCAATCAGGTAATATTTTACTGCTTCAATTTATTGGGATTATTTATTTAGAGAGACGTTATTAACTTCCCCTCCTCAATTTTGGTCGATCCGAATTTCGCATGGTTAAATGTGACATCACTTTTAAGTGTTCAGGCATGATTTTTCGAATTGTGCCAATAGTTTTGCTATGTAAAATCTTCCTAAATATTTGCTGCTAAGCTTTGTTTATTACTTCATTTGTTACAACTATCAGAAAAATCTTCGGTGTCATGGATAACAAAAAAGTTATAAAGAAATTATTTTTTACAATTTTTTTTCTTCCTTTTTTGTCTTGATATATATCAACAGTCAGTCCTGGTGATTACCTTTAACTTCTACAAAAAAGTGATAAATGATGATTACTTTTGTTTTTATGTAGATAACACTTCAAAAAAAGTTATCCAACGTTAAACCAAAACATCGGTGTTTTAAATCATAATTTTAGTGCGAATTCTCTGAAGCCTTTTAAAACATTTAAATTAATCATGTTTCATGTTGATCCATATTATTTATAATCAAGTTTAAGAAGTATGCAAAGCTGGTTCAGCTCAGCATCTTATTAAAGTCTCTTCGATGCTGAAATCTAACGTTAACTAATAGCAATCGTTCACCAACCCTAGTTTTCACAATTTTTTTTTTTTTTGCCATCCTTCACGATTCACGTTCATTTGCTCGTTTATCAGATTCTCTCACATAGTATTCTTGCATTAGCGAAAAAGCACTGATAATCGCAATAATTGAAATTTCGAAAAAACATAGGTTAAGATCATAAATGAAAAAGACTCCTCCTGCTCGTCAAATTTCAAATCTTATTTTACATTCCAACGGGTTAGAGATCGGTCCACAGGGTATCTTTTTAACAAGTTCAACAGTTGATATTTCTCGAACTTATAAGTAAATTATGATTTTTTTTATTTTTTCCTATTCCTTCGACATTTTTCTAGATAACTTGGTATTTTCAGTTCCTTAAATTTATAATTTTTACTCATCAAAGCAAAACTTAACTTAAATAAAGAAAATAAGAAAAATTTCAGAAAAAAAAGACTTAAAATAGCAATAATTTTCAGCAGAAATCAGAATTTCTGAAAAAAAACTCTCGTTTAGTTCATAAATAAAAATGGCCCTTTCAGCACGTTACTTTTTAATTCCATAGTTGCATTTCTGTGGGCTGTAGAGCTCTCCACATGATATTTTTACAACAAGTTTAACCATTTGTCATTCTCTTGCTATTTCCTGACTGTTTAATCTTTTTTTACTCCATCGAACTCCCTGTACATTTTTCTACGTAATTTCTTCCTTCGTAATTTCAAGTTTCGAAGTCATGTAGTTTTTGCATAACAAAGCAAAATATAATGAGAAGTTGAACGACCAAAACAGCACCGTTGGTGAAATTAACGATTTTTTAATAGAGATAATTATTTCATGATGAGCTCCAAAATTTCTATCAGTGTAACTTGACTAAACATAAAAATATTAAAAAATAGTTAGCGAAAATTATTTTGAAAATAACATTTAAGCGTGAGATCTTTATTTTCCATGACAATGTAAGGGAGTGACTCTATAGAAATACTTATTTGCATGCTCTAGAATATGATAAATAGCTAACATTGTTAATTTTGAATTTCAATTAACTTTTTATGCTAATAATGCGCAGCGTCCAAAATTAAAAGCGGACCAACCTTAAAAAGTCGACGCCCGGTGACTGAGCGGTAGAGCTTCGCGCTGTCGTGCCACAGATCCCTGGCACGGGCCTCGGACTGGGCAAGGTTGACTCAGCTTTTCATGTCATCCCTTCAGTGGGTCGATAAATGAGTACCAAGCATGCTTGAGAACTAAGCACTGGGGGTTCCGCGTTCGGCTGACTACCTGACCGGAACATCTGCTCCTGCACCCCAGAGCCCAAGGTCAAGAAAACTGAGACAGGCACAATAGGCCTTGGCCCTCTATGGGCTGTCGCTCCACTAAGTTTAGTTTAGTAACCTTAAAAAGTCGAAACGGATTTTGAAAAGTCGCACTTTTCATGATTCGATCGATTTCACTCAAATTTTGTATTTTGCCATTTGATATTGCTCTTATTAAAATGGTGTAAAAGATGTATGCCTTAGAATTCAAAATTGTTTCGACAATTATTAAATAAAATTATAATAAATATTCACTAAAAGTTTTATTTGGCATGAGATCATTTTTGGATAAAGAAATTTCATAATTACTATGTGCGAAATGTTTCAAATCGATTATAAAGTTTCCGAGATATAGTGAAAAACGCAAATAGTAAAATTAACATTAAGGGGTCCAAACTTCGGCCCACCCTCCTGACCAAACAATGAGGTCCATGTTTCTCAGATCCCTTATATTTTGGGGTCAAAAATCCGAATCCGTCGAAAAAAGATTATCCAGGGAAAATATGTTTTTATGTCTGATATCATAACTTAAAATATCGCCTGTACTAATTAATTAATAAATTTGAGGTTATCCCCTCGAACCATTAAGATTGAGAATCCGATCATAATTTCAAAAGTTATTTTGAATGCTCCGTTATCTTTTTGAGCACTGTACATTTATAGAAGAATGGCCTAGCTTCATTTACTTTTTCTTTATTGCTTTGTTGGGCTTTAATATTACAATCTCGATCATTAACCTAAAAATTGCATAAGGTAATTCTTTTTTTTAATTTTTTTTCTTTTTTTCTATCTCTGTGGTATCAGACAACTTTGCAGCAACTTGCTTTGCGAAATTGATGACGAAAAATTAAATTAATGCTATTTATTAATGTTGTAGTTGCATGTCATACGAGAGCATCTACATGTAATATAATTAATTATTTAGATAATAGTTAATGAGAATTACTGGGAACGTAACTGATAAAGTAAGAATTTTTTTCTGCCATAAAATGCATTAACTAGAGTATTGTAGGTTGACTAATTACCTCATTAATCTTTTAAAAAAGCCTTGTTGAAAGTTTTTTAGCTTCTCAACATTTATGACATGTTTTCTATTTAGCAGTTACGAACTAGAAAATGCTTTATGAGTCGATTGTTTTTTATTTTACTGGATGTTTATGTAAATTTATTTCTTAAAGCATGAAACTAGTCAAATACATTTGGAAACTTGTAAAAAATCTTCTTCAATAACAAGAAAATGAAAACCACAATTTTGTTTTTAAAAGAAATTTTTCGAAAGCATGTTGATTAGAGATTTGTTTCCAAAAGCACGCTTTTTTAAGGCATATAAATTAAATTAATATCTGCACCTGCAGGGTTGGACGAACTTTTAGAAACTTTTTTATACTAACTCTATGTAAGCAATCGTTCGTTTAGAATGGAATTTCTTAAAATATTTTAAATGGTAAAGTGTTGGCACCATTTGAAAAATCATGCTTGAAACTTTCAGAAATGGTGACATTTTTACTCACGCAAAACTGGACAGAAATGAGGAGGAGAAGTTATTAATTTCTATCTTACTTTAATTCCAGAAATTTAGAGATTGTACTGTAGGATTGCGATATTTATATAAGCAGGGCGACTAAAAATGCAAAAAGTTGGGACTAAATAAAATTCAAAATTTTAGTAAAAGAGATTAAAGTTAGCTACTTTTTTGAGCTATTTTTTTCCAGTTTTCCATTAAAAAGCAATGAAAACATTATTTTTGCTTTAAATATGAATGATTTGAAATGTAAATCATAGTGATAGTTACGACAGAAAAATTAAAGAGATAATAAATAGACGAAAATGAATTGTATTTCTACCACTTTTTACATAAATAGTCACCTGTGGCATTCCTGTATAAGGCCTATACCTTTAACCACAGTCACCCCATCAGAGACTCCTCAATACAAACTGTTTATTTTTTTTAAACTTGTCTGTAATAATTTCACGATGAATGGGATATGGGTCCTGCACGGCCCAGGTGCCCAGCTTTTGTCAAATAAAGTAAAGTAATACTTTTAACCTCTTCGAGACTGGCGAGTCATACATGCATTCTCAGGGTGTCGATAATCAGAGTAAAAAAGATAAATCTGGTAGCCAAACTATTTGTATAGTAGTTTATGTGTGGGCCGGGTAATAATAGTTTACTTTATTTAGACTACTTGATACGAATTAAAAATTCTATAGTTACACTTTTAAAGCACAATGACTGGATGTGTTAGATTTAAAGTAAAAGCAAAAATAAGTCTGTCAAATTAGCCATGCCCAAACTTAATCTACCACTTTTTATTTTTTACTATCCTGATTCTGATACCGTAGGACTACATTTAATACTCGCCCGTCCCGAAAAGCTTAAGACCTTCCAGCAAAAGATTTTCCTTCCTACTCCAACGATTCGTAGGAAGTCAGAAATTTTCGGAAATGTTTGCCAATCCTTGCTACGTTGGATTCAGACGTCCATCCATTCCAATGAACGTAATTTCGAACTCTTCCTGGGATAGGTGTTGGGCGAGAATATAAAAAGACTTCTATATTAAAAATTTTTCTTTTACCTGCAAATGCTTTGGAAGATTTTATGTGGTAAAACTGTTGGCACAGTTAGAAAGATTATGTTTGAAACTTTCAGAAATGGTGTCCTTTTTACCAATGCAAAATTTGCCTTGAGCAAAATGAGGAGAGGATGTTAATAATTTTTTACTAGTGTAATACCAACTTTAAAATCAGTTTATAGGATTGTATGATCTATAATAGAATGCTTTTTTAATTATTGTGGTACTAAAAAGTGAAAAAAAAAAGCTTTTAGCTTCGTACTTTCTTTCTTTCTTGATCGATGCAAATTCATCGTGGAACCATTTCTTTCAAATTCTGCCCTCGCTCTTGACATGCAAAATCTTGCAAAACTTTTGCTGCAAAAATATTGTTTAAAGAGGGTTAGTTGAGAAGTGTTTCCATTTATTTGCCCAACCCCTGTATATTCACGTGGATACGGTTGAAACAAGTTTATTGTTATTTTTAAAAAGCGTTTTCACAGTAATGTAATATTTCGCATACTCGCAGCAACTATAAGGGTTTTTTTCCATTTTCATTTGATTATAGACTCTTATGCGAGGGAAAAATTTTACTTGAGCTGGCATTTTTACTAGCTACTGGTTTTCGTCCGAATTTTTTTTTAAAAGTAGCTATTTTCCGATTTACCTGTAACATTTCAAATGTTTTCTTTTGATTGACGTAAACAATAGGATAAGAAATACAAATGTTTCGAATTACGTAGTAGCATTTATTAAATAATTCTGGGCTTGATGCTATAAGTCTATGTTCCTCAATAAATGCTTTTAATTCATGTCGGTAACGTAGTAGGTAGGGTTTTCGATCACCACGGTTTGGGGCATTGTTTTTTTGTTTTGTTTGTTCCATGAGTTTACGTCTGGAAGACAGATCAGATTACTCCCCCATCTCTCTCTCGGATTGCGCCTTCATTCAGTAACAATTTTAGAGCCATTGAAGTTCACGCCTTGCTGAATAGTTGGGGAACGTGGTGCGGAGTTGGGAGATTATTAAGACCGCCATCTTCTCCTGGATTTAAATTTTGGCAGTGTGGTGCATGCTTGCACTTGTATTACACCAGAATACAGTCTTTGGGTCTACATTCATGATGAATCTAAAAAAAGCGCCAATAGCCAATTAGAATAGCTCAAGTGTAATGTGAACAACAAAATCAAACCAACGTTCAGCTCTACATAGAGTTTTAAGTGCATGTAACAACAGTAATTTCTCTTACATGTATAACTTTTTATAGTTACATTTACAATTTTTTATAATTTATATCTTAATTCCAGGTTTTTGCAGCTTTTCTCTTTATATATGCCTCTATTTCTAATCAATGTATACAAAGGAAACTAACCCTAAGTGCAATGGAAATTTTATCAATGCTGTAAAATTTGGAAAATCTTCAAGTAAATTGGATAAAAAATGGAAGACTCACTGATTTTTTTTACTTTCAATGAATTAGTTTAGAGAGGAGATTAGTTTAACCGTACTTATCAACCGAATTCAATTTTAGTTTAATAAAACTAACTTTATTTAACAAGTTTGATAAAAATTTTGCCATTTCAGTTTGAATTCTGTTCAAAACATGTTGAATGTTGTAAAAATAATCATACAAGTTTTTACATTTTATGTTATCTTAAAACTCATACAGAAATAGAAGATTTTTTTATAAAAAAAACAAAAACAATTTCATGCTTTTCCGCAAAGAATTGCGTAAGAATAATCTAACTATAAGCAATTTAACGAGGCTTTGAAACTGCTGAACCAGCAAATACCTATTTTTTTTTGTGGCACGAGTTTTATCAATCAAAACGATTCATAGAAATTCTGATTCATAAACAGATCAGCACATATTCACAAAAATTCATTTAAGTAATAAACTAGAAAAAAAGAAAGAAAATGAAGGATTTATAACAATAACATTCTCTTTCGTTCGAGCTTGCTAGTTTATCAACAAAAAATGTGAGAGGAATTATGTATAATATATCTCAGTTTCTTAGATTTTATTTCACCTTGTTAGGTTAATCCACTTTATTATAGCATAATTTATGGGTTTCCCTCGAGCTTCATATATAATGATGAAAAAGCTCTTCTTACGAAACATCTACTTCCTTATATTTCCGTTTTGTATTACCATCACATCGAACATTATCTAATTTTTTTTAATATTAAATAGATAAAACAAATTTTTCGGTCAATATTATGCATTCTTAGCAGCAATTATCATTAAATAGTGTTAACCTTTTAAAAAAAATGATAATTATTTTGGTATGGATAAATGGCTTTAATAGTTTTATACTAAACTTTCATACTTTTTCATAAGTTATTTTTTTTTTAATTAGTCAGGCTTGTCATAAAACTTAGAAGCGAATTTTTTGATGAGTTTCACTTTTATTAATCCATTAAGGGCCATTTCTCCCGTGTACAAGATAAAGAATGCCAATACAATTATTTCATTCTTGAAAAAAAGTCGGGTCTATACAGTAATAATACATTAAATATTTATATTTTGATCAGGAATTTCGCTAATTGTGGCATTTTAAATTAAAGTGAAACACAAAACTGCAAAATATGAGATTAATTTAACCATATTTGTCTTATCACTTTATCATAAAAATATTTTTTACTTCACAACAAAATTTTATATTTTTGCAACATTTTGTTACGAAAATGTCTTAATGGGTTAACCCAATAACAATAATAATGATGATAATATATATATATATATATATATATATAAAAGTTCAAAATGAAGAATAAAACAAAGAAAAATAAAAAACATATGAAAAAGGGGGAAATAATAAGTAAAAAAATAACAAACAACAGTTTGAAAAAAAAAAAAAAAAAGGATGAAATGTTATTTTAAAAACCGGAAAAAAAAGATATTATCTTTTCATCAGCCCACACGACTATATAATCGGATATATTAGTACTCCTTAAATTTTTGCTTATATCATTATAGTTAAACATGGGTCTACCAAGAGATTTGTTATATTTAAAACATTTAATTATGTTAAAATCTTTTAATGGAAATAAAGCTTTAAAATTTTCAAAAATGTTGTTTAAATTTGATCTTATCGAAAATAGGATTTTGAAAGTTAATAACGAAATATAAGTTATCTAAACTTTTCTTTTCATTAGGCGAAATTTTGCTCATTTTGGCTTTTATAAGATCGAAACAAAGAATTTTGAAATGTAAATTAATGAAGAAAATTAATGAAAAGTTAATAAGATCGTAGAACTTATAAACTTCATAATTCTTAAGGAAGAAGACAAAATTTTTAATTGGTTTAATGCTATATTGTTTATTAAAGTCTTTTTCCATATTAGAAAGAAAATTTATATTTAATTTGTCACTATTAAGAGAGTTTCTATTACTTCTTGAACCCCGTTTACCTCGATTTGTGCGCTTATCTTTAATATGAAAAAGTGAATAAGTTGATGAGTTATTGAAGTTAATCTGTGTATGTTGGAAGGTATCGTTTAGCCCATACGGCAAAATTGTTTTGTATAAAAGCATGTAGTAATTTTCTTTCTGTAGTCTTAAATCTAAATCCTCTATAATCTCTCTATTCTAAAAAAAAGTTTTTGCAGTTAATTTTGTCCCCTGAAAAACTTTTTAACTACGTGATGAAAATCTAAGATTAAGGAATCAATTCATTCAGAATCTTTCAGGGAAGACATTTAGGGCATTCAAATCTTTTACATAATTTTAAATTTTTATTTATTTTAGTTTTAAAGCACGATTTTGCAGTTAATAATGAAGAATAACCGCCGTTCACAACAGCCAATCACATGTCTGAAAACGGCAAGCTTAAAAAAGCGATTTACAAGTCTGAATTTTCTTTTTCAGAGATGCAACCAATCACAAAATAGTTAGAATTTCATTCTTCAGTTTTACAACATCTCAACTTATTTCGTATTGATATATTGATTAATCTGATTATTTGTTTTCTAAAACGTTAATTCGTAAGTTTAATCTGGTTTTAAATCTTAATTCGATTTGTTTATTTACAAGTAATGCCTAAAAAGAAAAGACCTAACATTACTAAAAAGTCGCAACTCAATGCGAAAGCTAATCGAAAGCGGGAAAAACGTAAACTTCATAGTATAGAAGAAAATAATGCTCTTTTGCTTATACAACCTAATGATGATTCAACTAACAAAAAAAAAGTTAAACTAACAAAGGTTGAGCTAAAAGAGAATGTGTGTAATTGCTACACAGTCGCAACAACATCGACTTTCATTTGCCCACATCAAACCAGACCTGTAAATACAGAAAATGTGGTTGGAATGCACACTGTACCAATTCGCTTTCGCAATGTTGACAATGATATGGACCAAAATCCTAATCCACCTATTTTAAAATCAAAACAACATGAGTTTGCTGGTGATTTATCGAAATTGTTACCTATCAAAGTGGCAAAACATAGTCTTGGCAAAATGTTTTCAAAATGCAGTTATTGTGGAGCTTTGAGATTTGCTTCTGCAAAAGGGCGCTCTGTTAATTCTTGCTGCCATAATGATAACATACATATACCTCCGCTGCATGAATATCCTTTATTTTTGAAAAACTTACTTCTTTCTGATGAGCAAGAAGCAAAATTATTTAGGCAAAATATCCGTGTATACAATTNATATTGAACACATTTTTTACCAGGCGCTAAATTGTGATAATTGTTTAATTCCATAAAAATAGGCTCAAAGAGCAACATCCTAAACACACGTAACGTCCTAAAGACTGGAAATAAAAACGAAAACAGAAGGAGAATGAAAGAAAGTTAATAGTAGATAATATTAAGCGCTAAAGCTGCATTAAATATGATCACTATAATAATAAATAAATAAGTACAAGAAAATACGAAGAAGAAAGTTAAGAAAAACAATAAGTTTCATTTCAAAACATAAGTTCATATATATATATATATGCGCGTGTGTCAAACATTTTTATCCGTTTAAGACCAAACTTACTCAATTATGCAGGTTAAGTATTGACCAAATTTGTAAGAAGTTGTAATACTATGTATGTTTAAAACCATGTTTGAAATATGGAAAACATTTTCTTCATTTAACTACCATTTATTTTTTTAAATATTCCTGGTGCTTCATTATAAACTTAGATATAGATTTTAATTTTTTTCCATGCCCTCTCGATTGACACTTGTCAGTATGGCATATTTGTTGGCCATTCTTTTAGGGGCACTATATTTGGCGGGTCAACGTTGCTCTCATACTAAAAACAGATAGTACAGGCATTGAAATGACATCCATGACTTGTCCGGGATTCGAAATCGGGACCTTTCTATATGACAAAATTTAATTAAACATGCTGACTTTAGAGAGGCAAAATGCATTTAATGCATACATAACAATTTTGAAATAAATATGTGAATTGTTAAAGAACTCTTCTTCCACATGAATTTTTCACAAATTGAGGGAGTCTGAAGGATCAAAGTTTGGAATGGAAACATTAGGCATTTTAATGAAAATTCTGTTTTTCAGTTTCTTTCTGCATTGGTATATTTTTATCATTAAACGATTTTCAAAAATAAAATAAAAAGGAAAAAGTGGCTGGTATTTATGTAATTTAAGTCGCTACTTGTTTTGTGGACTCGTTACGTGGAAAGTGATTATTTTTAGTTACATATTCTTCCCATCTGTTTAGAATTTCATCTCTTCCCCTTTTAAATTTCAGGAAGAAAAAAAAATTAAAATAATATTATTTATTGTTCATCATTAAAAACCATTAAGGGAAATTAGAAAATTTATACCGAAAACAAATATTTTTCATAAAAAAAATAAATAAACTACAAATCATTAAGTAGAGAACTCCAAATTAATTATTCGAATGAAATATAAGCTCGTTTATTTTTTTCGAAAGAAAATTTTTCAAAATTTATAATTTTTCAAAGTTTAATCAAAGTATCTTTTAAACTAGCTAAAGAAACAAAATTAAACGATGTTTTTTCGACATTAATTTAATCAAATATAAGATAAATAAAATTTTTTGAAATTTTAATGTTGATTACTAGGAGTTTTCATTTTAAATAATTTCGCTTCAATTTAAAAAAATAATGAGAACTGATTAAGTACTTCAAAGGAAAAGAAGAATAAGTCACAGATAAATTTCAAAATGTTTTGTAAAAATAAAAATTGTTGATATTATAGAAAAAAATGTCAAAGCTATAAAAAACTTAATGAGATCTAAATAAAATTGCTTTTTTTAATAATATGAAGAGGACTTTGATCATAATTGTTATGACATAATGCACTTTTTTGTTTTGTAATTTATGAAACGTTATTTCAATAACTTTAAAGAGAGAATAATGTATAAGCTTACAAGAAATAACGAAAAATATTTAATTCAAGCTGCGTTATGTAAATTGAGCAAGATAAGAAAGCGAACACCATTAATAACTTTTGATGTAATGATAATATTTTCAAGTACTAGGAATCAAACTTAATAGTTCAATGGCTAAATCTTAAATACGCACATTAATTCGTGCAAACGATAATTTATGTGGCGAAATTAAGTACAAAAACATCTGCTTTTTTTTATTAATTAAAATGCTTTTTTTTCAACGGATTTGGATTATTGACCCTTAAAATAAGGGAAGTAGCTGCAATTTGTAAAGTATAGTAGTCTAATAGTTTGTACTATAAAGTTTGGTACTATAAAGATTACTATAAAGTTTGGGTCTCCTAATGTTAATTTCACATTTTGTGTTTTTTGTCATATATCTCTAAAACTGTTTTAAAAAAAATTCTCATACCCACTTTTAAAACTGTTTTACGAAAAGATAGTTTCATGAAAAAATATTGTTTTCTAACTATTATTTAATTTTATAATTTTATTTTAATAAATTTGAAAAAGTTTTGGATTGGAAAGGCATACAAATTTTTGCATCATTTTAAACTACAAAATACAAAGTTTGTACGAATCGGTCCAATATTTTATTAGATTCGCTTCCAAATTTTGCATTTTTTAATTTAAAGTTACGTAGTGTTGTTAAATTATGTGTTAGAAAAATATGACTCCTTCTTTAAGAGTTAAAATGCAGAATTAGTATTAGTATTTTGCCTTCTTTGTTAGTGTTCTTACGTTTTTGAAAGAAATGAAAAAATGGCATAAAATTTGTAATTAAAAGTCAGAAATTTCTTATTATTTGCTTTTGCTTTAATTTAAAATTGCAAGTAATGCTTCCTAGATATGTTTACATGGATTCTAAATGTACTTGCAAGTTATACTATATATACATACTTGGAGTAGTAGTTATATATGTTAAGTTAATGTGAATGGTTAGTTATTATTAATACTAAACTGTCAATATTAATCATAACCAAATAAGACGGTTAAAGAGAATAATTTAAGTGGATTTATCACATTAACCGGTTATTTTGAATAGTGACCAGTAAAGTTTGGTTAATGCATTCCTTTGCGTTTTTATTGGGGATATTTCAGTATCGTGATCTGCCCCGGCGCCAAATTAATTTTACACTGGAAATTTAAATAAGAAAACAACAAACAACCATGTAGATGTTTATCTGGCAGCTGTTATGCATTTTGAGTTAATCCTTTTTTGTGATGCTTTTATTTTTTTTAAAGTTTCTTGCGGGTTGCTGCCCGGAAGTTTGTAAAACTTGGCATTTATTCTGCCGCAGATTACGATACGGAAATTTCCCCTTTTTATTTCTTACTTTGACCAAAAAAAGAGTTAATTATTAATTTTGGTCGGTTGGTATTAATAATAACCAGATTCACCACTTTAACTGCATAACACACATACAAAGAGGCACATCCGTGTCCCAATGCTATATAAACCGTTTAATCACATTGACCAAACTTCATTGGTTATTATTATTAATAATCTTTTAAAGTGAATGTAATTTGCGATATTTATCACTTTGACCAAAATAAGCGGTTATTATAAATTTTGACCCGTTAGTATTAATAACCGGATTTATCACTTTAAACGTAACTTATACACAATAATATAAGTTCCTTCATCTTAATATTACAACCACATTTTAAATTTTTCGAGATGTGTCTGAGCTCTTTCAAAGTGTTGCAGCAACATTCCGATTTCACTAAAGTACCTAAAATTGAGTTTTTATTTATTGAATGTTAGGTAATCTAGTGTTAAGAGGGCATCTATGAAGGTAATTTCTAAGGAAAGAACAATTTTTTTCCTTCAAAATCTCAAGTAAGCGATCAGAAATTGCTCTAAAAGTAAATGGCAATTTTTTATAAAAGGTATCCTTATTATAGTGACATTACTTTACCTTTTTCTATTCGAATTATTTATTCATTGCGTTCTTCTGAAACGCCACAAAAAAAATACTGTATTCATACAAGTTTTTATTCAACATTCAGTTACGTAGAATTTTATCTGTTCTATCAAATTGAAAAATCAATTCTGTTGAATAACTAAAAAATTGTTTTGTAAGCCGATGTGTTGATTCAAATATCACAAGGAATCGGGATTTTTTCTTTATGAGTTGATTTTCTAGTCCAACCCGCGTTCTAGAGAAACTTGAATATCTGAAATGAAATTTCATAAAGAATATTTAAAAACTCACTCCTTTTAAAATATCAGAACAGAAATCTCTACTAGAAAGGTTTCACTTTTTCATTAAGAGGACGTTATAACACATCAGAAATTTCTCATCGATAAAAAAATCTTTAGGGGAATCATTTCTTATTGCTTCATCTATTATAGTATACATGATTTATTGATTGTAGGAGTAAACATTAATTTTTTGTCGTAACATAGTGCTTAAAGTAAATAAGCAATTGAAATATTTGAATTTTTTTCTTTTTAATCTTTATAAAAATTAAAACTTTTTATTTTTATATATATACTTTATATTTATGTATATATTTTATGTATATATTTTATATATTTACATAAAATATGTATATATTTTATGTATATATTTTATTTTAAATTTTTATTTTATTAATTTTTTTCCCTATTAATTATCTTCTTTCTCATTTTAGAATCAGCTCTGATTTATTTTTAAGGTAGGAACTTATTAAGACAAACTATTCCTAAAGCCATTGGATGTATGACTTTCTATACTGGATCAATTAATTTAAGTGAACTTCTAAATAAATTGTAGTCTTTATAAAATAACTTTAATTATTTAAATTTAATTGTCCAGTGTAATAAACAGTTTATTTTTATTTATTACTATTATTACTATGTAGTTTCTTTTTTTGTTTGTATGGAATGGGTTCTGGTTTATGAACAACCACCCCCGATGAATGCAGATAATACGGGCCCGACTTTATTGTGATGAAAGAATGTATGGATAAAGGATAAGTCTATAAACGGCTTTTTATCTGTCTGCGCAGGCTCTGATTGATTAACAATCACCCTATGAGAGAAGGAATACCAATAAAATGGTTAATTCCTTATTTATGTCTGAGATTTAAACTCTACACCAATTACCTATTTGGAGGTTTTTTTTACAATTTAATTTAAATTTTTTAATTAACTTTAATTTCTTTCAATATTTTTTTATTATTAATTTTTCTTCCTGTTAAGGGTTCAGTCACTTTAATTTCACAAATATTTTTTATTAAATTGTTTTTTTTTTTTCATAGATGGTGTCCCTGAAATGTAGTTAGCGTCTTATTTTTTCTACGAAATATATTTTTAAAAATTATTTTAAGCGATTTAGGCTATAAGCACTGTTTCGTATTTTTTTCTTCTTAGCGAATTTTAGTTAACTGTTAGATTAGTAAATCCATTTTTAAAGCATTTTAACTTTTACTCCACGTCGGTAAGTTTGATTTCTGTTTTCTTTTATCTCAAACTCATTTTCAATTGCATTTTTACTTTTTAGTAATATAGATGCATTATAAGGAGTAAATTTTGTCTTAGGATAATTATTCTTTATTTTGAAATACTGTACAGGGTAACAAAAAAATATAGGGATCATTTTTGAATGTTTTTATTTCCAAAATTTATTACATAAATTCAGCGATGTTTCTCAATATGTCGACCTCCGGCATAATAGATTTGTCTACAACGCTTCGGCCATGATTTTAAAGCCCGCAAAATGATTTCCTGGGGGATTTTCTTCACCTCTTCTCTAATAGCTCTTTGAAGGCCTCTCAATGTAGAAAATCTTTTCTTATTCAGTTTGTTTTTCAGATGTCCCCATAGGANAAAACTAGCTTAGCTCTGAACGAGTTTATAGCCCCTACCATTCTTGCTATATGTTTGTCTATTCCCTTCAGTTCCAAGTTTTAGTTATTTAATTTTTCCGTTACGTTCGTTATGAAAGACAAATCTGTTAGCCAAAGAGGATCTCTTAGATCTAAAAATTTTTGATTTTTGGCGGCAAGATAATTTTTTATTTCTTCAGTTAAATCTAGAAATCTATCAAGAACTTTACCTTTACTGAACTATCGTACTTATGCATGTATTTGCATAGCATTTTATGGGGAAATGGAAAACTGAAATATTTTATCGTTGGGCAGAAGCAGCGGGCGCACCTAGACAGATCGACGGGCGCCATGGTGCCCGCGGGCATCGGGTTGGGGATCCCTGTTTGTAATATACATGATTTATTGATTGTAAGAGTAAACATTTATTTTTTGTCGTAGCATAGTGTTTAAAGTAAATAAGCAATTGAAATATTTGAATTTTTTTCTTCTTAATCTTTATAAAAATTAAAGCTTTTTATGCTTATATATATACTTTATATTTATATATATACGTTTAAATTTTTATTTTATTAATTTTTCCCATTAAATATCTTCTTTCTGATTTTAGAATTAGCTCTGATTTATTTTTAAGGTAGGAACTAATTATGATAAAGTATTCCTAAAGCCACTGGACGGAATAGTTCGGATGTATAACTTTGTATACTGGATCAATTAATTTAAGTGAACTACTAAATAAATTGTAGCCTTTACAAAGTAATATTGATTATTTAATTTTAATTGTCCAGTGTAATAAACAGTTTATTTTTATTTATTACTATTATTACTATATAGTTTCTTTTTTTGTTCGTATTGAATGGGCTCTGGTTTATGAACAGCTACCTCCGATGAATGCAGATAATACGTGCCGACTTTATTGTGATGAAAGAATGTATGGATGAAGGATAAGTCTATAAACGGTTTTTAATCTGTGTATGCAGGATCTGATTTATTAACAGTCACCTTATGAGAGAAGGAATACCAATAAAATGGTTTAGAGATTTAAACTCTACACTATTTACCTATTTGAAGGTTTTTTTACAATTTAATTTACATTTTTTAATTAACTTTAATTTCCTTTAATATTTTTTTTATTATTAATTTTTTTTCCTGTTAAGGGTTTTGTCACTTTAATTTTACAAATATTTTTTATTAAATTGTTTTTTTTCCATAGATGGTATCACTGAAATGTAATTAGCGTCTTATTTTTTCTACGAAATATATTTTTAAAAATTATTTTAAGCGATTTAGGCTATAAGCAGTGTTTCATATCTTTTTCTTCTTAGCGAATTTTTGTTAACTGTCAGATTAGTAAATCTATTTTTAAAGAATTTTAGCTTTTACTCAACGTCGGTAAGTTTGCTTTCTGTTTTCTTTTATCTCAAACTCATTTTCAATTGCATTTTTATTTTTTAGTAATATAGATGCATTATAAAGAGTAAATTTTGTCTTAGGATAATTATTCCTTATTTTGAAGTATTGTATTTACCATCGTAAAGGAATGCACCCTGAAGAAAACCTTTTCGTTTTCCCATTGAAAAAATTTTCTATTTTATTTTATTTTACAATTCTTCTTTGTGTTTATATACATATATATAATAGATCGAGTCATAGACAACTTCCGATGCAGATAAGTAGAATCTATTGTTCGTATCTACCCTTTAGGAGTTATATGACATTTGTTTTCACTATGTAGACGAGCCTTCAGTTAATCTTTTGTCAACAGTTTTGTGTTATACACGTTATGTTAAACTGTTTTTTTTTAACCTCTGAAATGGAGAGTCAATAAAGTATATTCGTCATGTAATGCTTTGGGAATTTAAACAAGGCAATAGTGCTAAGGCGAGAGCTGAGGAAAATATGCAGTGCATTTGGTGAAGGACTAATGACTGATCGGGCAGTTAGAGATTGGTTTATAAAATTCCGTTCTGGAGATACGACCTTAAAAGACGAACCGAGGGCAAGACGTTCTTTCGACTTTGACGACAACCTTTTAAAAGCAATATTGGAGCAAAATCCACGTCAATCAACAAGAGGCATAGCAGAAAGGATGAACACAAGGAAATTAAGGAAAATCATCAGAGAAATTAAGGAAATTAATCAAGTTGGGAGTATGGGTACCTCACAATCTCAGTTTACGGAATAAAGAAGATCGCTCTTACGGGTAAAAATTGAGCCCTTTTAAACAGGATTGTAACAGGCGATGAAAAATGGGTTACCTATGACAATATTGTCCGCAAAAGACAGTAGCTTCATAAGCATCAACCACCCCTACCAGATCTGAAAGCAAACATCCATGACAAAAAGATTTGATTGTGTGTATGGTGGGATTGTCAAGGACTTTATTCATCACGAGTTGTTGAAGTCAAATTTAACGATTCCTGCGGATAGATACGTTCAGAAGTTGCAAAGACTGCAAGAGAAACTCCATGAAAAGCGAAAACGTCATTCTTTTACACGGCAATGGGCTACCACATACAGAGGATGAGTGTCTGAAAAAAATTTCTTAAGCTTAGATAGTCTTTTTTACGACATCCGCCTTACTCACCGGAGGTAGAAACATGATAGAATTAAAAATGCAATAATTTTGATGAAAAAAAAAGAAACTTAAAGGTTATTTTCAGGAAGCAATCCTTTACGAGAGATATTTCAAAACTAAGGATAATAATCTGAAGACAAAAATTACTCTTTATAATGCGTATATGTCTCGAAAAAAATTATAATTGTAAATAAGTTCAAAATGAAAGAAGAAAAAGAGAAAATAAAATTACCAGCGTGAAGTAAAATAAATAAAAAATGTGTTGAAATTAGATTGATTAATCTTACACTTAACAAAAATTGCTAAGAAGAAAAAGCATGATAATTTCAAGCTTTATTGTATTAAATATGTGGTAAAAACATCAGAGGAATTCAGGGCTACCATCTGTGAAAGAAACTTATTAAGAATAATTATTGAAAAATTTAGGAAACAAAACCCATTATAGGGAAATTGAGAATAGAAATAAAATTGTAAAATCATTGAAAAAAAAAACAGTCATATATATGTAATATGTGTTGTTTCTGCTTGAATTACAAAATCTACAATTACATCCATTAAACCGCCACTAAAGATCCTAATCTAAAAGAGTAAAAAACGCAAACGCTTCAACTGGTACTTCGGAATTTCCATAGCAAATGAGCTTCTCGAATGTTTCTGCCAGTAAAGGAGCCATTTTTTTTTTGCCGTCTAGCATTTTTTCGCCAATTAAATGAGCTTCTAGCATTTTCGGTAATTTCTGAGTAACCTTCATGCGGCTTGCAGGAAGAGCTATGTTAAGTTTACCACTCTAGCAGAAGCCTTAACAAAACATTTATGAGCCTCTACTTAGTTGTCTATTTGAAGAACATTTAAAAAAAAAGAACCTATTTTGGTAAAAAAAATAGTATAGGAAAAATATTGTCATTAGTTGAAAAGTTATTCAAGTGTTCCATTGCATATTTATCGCAATGAAACCTATTTCATTTGACAACACTCAAAGCATAATTATCATTGGACCACACTTATCCATATTATCATCTATATCTTAGGACTATGCATAATCTTGATTAAAAACTTGTTCCAGTAGATAGAGATGCTTTGTTTGAGATAACATTTTACATTTTTTAAATAAAATGTTTTTTTCTTTAAAAATGCCCTTTTTGAAAAATACACTAGGTTGAATTGGGTTAAAACAAGCTTTTAGTCTGCAATATTAATCATTTAAATCTTATTTTGACTTATTCAATCTTATCTTGAACGTAAAAGATGTTTGCGACAAATGGAAGAAAAAAGTAATTATTGTTTTCCAGCCATTTTGCAAAACGTCTTAATACGAAATTTCGTTCTTTTTTAAAAGAATGAGTGTGGTATCCACGAAGAAAAGTCATTTGCATTTGATTGAAATATTTATGAACGGAAATAAAAGATAAAATAGAAGCAGAGAAACGCTTTTTCAAAATTTTAATATTTATAAATGGAATTATTCAGATTGCGGATTTATTTAATGCCGATCTCGGCTTAAATATTCTCCACCGAATCATTTAGAAATTGTCATTAAAATGCAGTGACACCTGTAATTGTAAGTTTTCAAAAGAAATGCAAATTGCGATGGCATATGTAAACACTTTAAGCTTTTTAAAATATTTTGTTTCCTTGGAAAAGTTTAATTTTTTCCCCGAAGTGGCTGAATAAATTACATCGATTGATAATCAAAAATAGTTTGAATTACTTCAATTTTTATGGGCTAGTTCAAAATTTGCTATTTTGTGACTGATTTCTCGTTTAACCATTTGAGAGGCAGAAAATTTTAATAAAAATAATTTAGCCAAGAAAAGCAAAGGCCATTGTGTTATAACATCCATAATATCCAAAATGAAGCGATTAGCTTTATGTTAGCATTTTTAAAAGGAAAATGCGGTTGATTAAGAACCATATTGTTTAAGCGATAAAAACTATTATAATTTTAGTGGTATTATTAGTATTATTGTCGAAAATTAGTGGGCGGTTTTTATTTCACTCACTTTGGAGGGGTAAGCGCTTATGAGTTCTACAAATGTAATTCATAATTTTGCAAATTAATTTGGAAAAGTTTTTTAATCATTTCATCATCATCAGCAATGACTCGACAGCCCAGGATGGGCCATAGCCTTTTCAAGAAGTTTTCTCCAGCTCAGGATGAGACAGAAGTTTTTTCCAAAATGTCTTTTTCCAGGCCATCTATCCATATCAAATTCGGCCTGCCTCTTTTTCATGTGCGAACTGGTCTGGTATTGAAAACTTTTTTTGTAGTACGGTCTTCGTCTATTCTGATAACGTGGCCTGCCCATTTTATTCTTTGTCGTTTAGTAAAGTTAATAATGTCAGGTTCATTATATAAGTGATAAAGCTCTAGATTTGTTCTTCTAAGCCAAACACCATTTCTTTTTTTTTGAATTCCTCCAAAAATACTTCTCGAGACCTTTCTCTCAAAAGTACCCAACTTAACCTCATCCATTTTTTAACCAGTTACCCTAGTATAATATTTAGGTATAAAATAGTTTTAAAAAAAATTAATAATTTTTTTATAGTTAGGCTTTTATTTGGGAGAAAGAAAACATTCACATTTAACAAAATATAATTATGATTATATAAATATCAATATTTATGTGTTGAAATCGTTTGAACCGAAAACTATGTTTTGAAAGTACTGAGCTTCAGAATATCTGTCAGAGAAGTGAAATCGAATTTCTTTCAGTTAGTATTCGTTTAGTTTATCTTTGAGTACCTATTGTGTATAGTTTTTACTCCATTTAAGACTAGAGTGGTAGTTACGGAATAATCCGTATAAACTTAATTCCTTTTAAAAGTAATTTTTAATTCCTGTATTTCAAGTTTGATTTAACGGAAATGTTTAAGCATGTTAATGTTTCTCACAGCCTGCTGGTGCTGCTCCTCTGATACCTCAACGTCAACAGGTCACTCGTGGTCCCCCCAGTAGACCATCTCCTGGTTCATCACCAGCTGCACTACCTCCTTGCCTTCTACCTCCATCGCTAACTTCTGAAATTTTAGCTGCTGCACCTCCTAGTTTTCAGCCCATTAGACCTACAACTGGAGCCTCCATATTTAGAAGGGAATCGAAAACTGACACAGATAAATCGGAGAAAGATCCTGAAGACAGCGAAGATACAATGCTTAATTTAATTTAAAAAAAAAACCTTGGCCGGTATCTTTGGAGACATGTAACGGATCATTCTCTATTAAAGTCAAATTTTGACTGTCTACTTAATCCTACTTGGTAATGGAGATACGCATTCCAATCAAAATCTATTCCAAAAAAAATAAAAATTAGTTTTAAAATGGTAATCGTTCAACTGCATTCAAAGAAACATGAGATCAAAAGTAAACGAAACAATGACGGAATTACTTGGCTATTTTTATGAAGTCAGTGAAAATCACCATTTGAATGGATTATTCTTAATAAATATTGCTTAGGCGATTGTAATATTCTTTTGTCCTTTCTTCCCCTGAATGTAGAGAATGCTTAAAAGAGAAAAATTAAATTAAAAAGAATGAAATCGATGGAGAAAAATTAAATTTAAAAGGTACTCTCAACCTCGTAAAAGTTTTCATAGTGTTTCTAAAAACTTATTTTTTGATTGAGCATCAATAGACATGTTTTGATTAAATTCAGTTTATTACGGTATTATTGCTTGTTAATTTTATGAATCACAATTGTTCATAAAATATGGAACTCTGTCATTTTTAACTCAACTGAAGATTTACATATACATAGTCAATAGGAGGAATAAATGCTCCTCCTAATGCACGAAAATAATTTTTTAAGAAATCATTAGTATTTTTCCAGTAGAATGATAAAAATTAATTCAGTTTTTGCACCAAAATTCCATTTTTTGAATGTTGTATTCGGTACTATGAAACCCATACTCATAAAACGATTGCTTTCATTTTGACATCGTAGGATTTTTTAATAGCTTCAGACATGAAATATAGAAACGTATTTACGAATTAATGCATTGAAAAAAACTAATTAGAATAAATTGAGATTAGATAAATCATGAATAATGCATGTTATTCTCAAAGAAGGGTTTTCACTTCACTTAGAAAACAGCAAAAAATAAAATCTTTTGTAATACAAGTGAATATTTTAACTTATTTGTATGAATTCTCAGTTAATTTATTTATCTTCCTTGTGCAAAGTGCCATTTTCAGGAAATCTGACTTCAGGTACATGACGTAGCAGTAAGATAAGCTGGCAGAAGGGGAAAAAATATAGCCAATGGATTATTGAGGTGACATGATATAACTTCAGCAATGATGCAAATATTTTCATATGCCTGAAGTCAGATCTCTTATAAATGGACATTTTTAGCGTTCTAATAAATGCTCATTTTCTATGAAATATTGCTCATCAGTTTTTTTTCCTGTATAAATTCTTAATTGTCTTTTGAAAAAACTTCAGAACTATTTTGAAATGAGTTCAGGAAAAATGAAATTATAATTAATTTAGTGATATTTAATGAAATCGACACGACATAAAAATGCCTATAACCAATTTCAGCAGGGGCTTTTACTACAGATTTTTATTAGGAAAATGGATAGAATGTTTCTAATTCATCGTGAGTAATTGAAACAATAAAAATATAATATAGTATAACTTTCCTATCCATCTATAGTTCGTTCAACAGGAGTTGGCACTTGGCTCCGCCTTCATCACAAGGTGTCCGACTATACTTTTTCACTATTTCTGGGAGAATGATTCGAACAATCCTGAACAATGTTGCTATTTGGGGATCACCTGGCAAAAATACTTATCTCACAATCTTTATGTGCATTTTTTTACCATTAAATATTTCATGAATTTGATAATATTTCTTTCTTTTGCGTGAATGATTTGTCCTTTTTGAGACACTTTGTTGAAAAAACAGCAGTTTTTAAATTTAAAATATATTTAATTAGCTGGAGAACGAAGGGTGAAATAGCAGATAATAAAGCGAAGTAAGTGACTAAAACAGAATTCACAGTTTGCACTTGGCGCTCATTAAGAGTTGTCTCATTTTGAAGCGCGGAGATATTTTCTTTCTTACTCCCGCGCTGAAATGAACTCTGCGTCGGAGGAGGTGACGGCAGTCCTTTCTATATGAAATTTACGCTCTCTTATCTAGAAAATTGAATGATATAAAATAATCTATTTTCATCGAAAAACGAAACGAATGTATTAATCTTAAATGTACCCACCTATCAGAGTAATACCGACGCCACCCCTGGTCAAAAATGAATGTGCCTCTTGTTAGCTTTTCGCAAAGGTGTATTGCAGCGTTCTGAGACAAAATTATGATTTTACTTTATTTAGCAAAACTAAAGGAACTGTTTAGTTAAGAAGAAGCACAAAAAACTTAAAAAAATGGTTGGATATGAAATCCTCAATCATGCTTTCATGACTGAATCGAAATGATTATGACTCAAAACATATCGTAGCATCGATAAATTTTGAGCGTATACCACAGCCCGCTTTGATAGCGTATGTCACAGCATGCTAACGCGTCAGAATGAACACGTCATCCTACATTTCTTTCACAGCACAAACATGACCACGTTAAAATGAACTCGCCATCGCTGCTTCAAAATGACTCGATGGCGCTTTCACACTATTTCCAATAAAAGTGTAATGATCTGTTAATTAAATTGCATTTTTGTACACTTTTTTTATTTTTTAAATTACTAATATATTTAACAAATGAGGAAGTCCCCACATTCCGATTCGGAAGAAGAAAAACTATTTCTCGAAAATATTTCCTTATTTTCTCAAACACGATAAAATTTCCCCATGTTTTAATTGTTGTATTCATTTTCAAAAGAACATCTTAGAAACATTGGGATTTTCAAAATACATTATTATTTTATCTGACATTGAGCCAATAGTTATCCTGCTATTTCTTCGAAAAATGTGAAATATATTCAAAGAATAAGAATTATCCAAGGAATTAAATATCTTCGAGAGGATCATATATTCTGATGCAATTTACATTTCTTTTCAAATGTTATAATAACAGGTGTCATCGTTTTTTTTAATGAGAAATTCGAATAACAGTTGAAGAAGCCAAGAACTGAATTTAAATTATTCGCGAATGAAACAAATCCATTTCTGAATGACAAAATGGCAATAAAATTTTTGAATACTTTTCAAATCGCTTTTCATTATTAAAAGTATTTTAATCAAATGCAAATGTATGTCTTTAGTTATTGAAATTCTTTTTTGTGGAAAGATGTATAATATTTAATATTTTCGGGAATTGTTAGATGACTAAGGAATTATTATTCCCTTATAAAACATTTTTTCATGCTCTTTAAATTTATAATATATAGTAATTGTACTTTAAAAACTCTTGTTACATGTAATTTATTTGTTGCATTTAAACTTTTCTTGCTTTATTTAAATCGTAATTTCAAACTTGTTAAAATTTATTGAAACATTTTAATTTAAATTATTAGACTATTAAGAGTGGTAGTAAATTTCACGGTTGAATTTTTTTTTATTGGATACGGGCGACAAAAAATGTGTAAAATAATAAATAGTAAAAATACATGAAAATTAATAACTCTTTCCAGCATTGTTTTTTCAGTTTACTATCAAAAGTCATACGTGCCAACTCTTTCGGTTTTGCTGAAAGATTTTATTTTTATATTTAATGTGGTGGCAATATTTATAGATATCAGATTTTATTCTTCATCAAATAAATAGGATTTAAAATGATTTTGACTATACCATTACATTTGAATAATTTAAGCATACTACGCCCCGTTCGATGCCGCTCACCAGACCCGATGGTTCCTTTGCAATAATTGTTGTTTCTTGGCAGAAAACAGTTCGTGGCCTCACTTCTTAAGTTCAAATATTAGTACTACAAATATTTAGATCTATTGGTGAACATTAGTAATTTTTCGAAGTAATCATTTGTTAAAATAATATTTATATTGTTATTACATTATACTGTTCAAGCCAATTTAATTTAATATTTTCGCTTACCAGACGGCCGGGTATATTAAAGACTATTTTTGCTTGCATCTCATTGTGCACGAAGCTGATCTTTAAGTTCTAAATCGGTAATTTATAAAAATATTTTAATATTACTTGAACAAATAATAATAATGTGTAATAATAATAATTCGGTCCAATATAGTATCTTATTTTCCATGGCATGACAACCAACCAATCAAATAATAAACCGGTTTTTAGACACCGGTTTAGAGAGGTTAACTTTTTACACCTTTGGTTAAGATTAGACACCTTTTTAAATAACTCTTTTTAAAATGTAGCGCTGAGTTACGTAATAATAATAATAAAACAACTCTCTTAGATTTAAACTCTTAAATCAAAAGCGATATAATACCAGTGCAGGAAAATACCTTTAAATTAGGGATACTTGTTGTTGTTAATTTACGTCGCACTAGAGCTGCACAATGGGCTATTGGCGACGGTCTGGGAAACATCCCTGAGGATTAGGGATACAAAAATATTTATAGAAAAACATTACCTTTATTACTTTTATTAATTTTATGCTCATGACAATCAAAACAATAATGAAATGAATGAGGGAAAACTGGATCCTAACACGTGATTTTAGGGCCAGTAAAAATGCACCGACAAACAAATGGAAAACTGCGACACATCATTAGATTTTTATGCGTATATGGCTTGATAGAGCTCTCTCATAATGTGGTGTGGCTAACGAGAGTGGGTGTGGGTATTGATTCCTACTTGCTCAGCGTTTTGAAACAATAATAGCTTCTAACAATTATTGTGGTTACTTTTAGCTAAGTATTTCTCATTTGAAGTAACTTTTTCACCACTACCTATCAAAAATTTCAAGTATGGTATGAAATACTACTTTATTGCAAGTATCTCGTGGTGACTTTGCATTACACTTCTTCTCTATTCTTCCTTCTAGCACACTCTTTTTCCTTCTCCCCAAACACTAGGAAAGTTTGAAAACCCAGTTTTGTGATGGCACACCCTCTTGGTCACGTCTTCCCTGCTCAGTGGCACCTCCACAAAGCACAAAAGGAACCAAGAACATATGATGAATATTTGGGAGCCCACTTCATCAATCATGATGTCACAGCTAGACTTCCAGTATCCGGATGGGTCGATCCCAGTGGTCGGTTAAACTACATTTTCTTTGTCGTTAACTACAACTACTTTATTGCAATTGTAGTTAACTACAGTTACAACTATTTTTTTTTTTTTCAAATGTAGCAACTACAAAATACTTTCGAAATGTAATCACTACATCGCTACGTTTAGAAGACAAATTTAAGTGGAGAGTTAAATTTTCTCCATTATTCAAAATGATTTGAGGAGGTATTAAGAAGGTTTAACTCATGTATACATGAAATAGCTTTTTATTCAAAAGCACTTTTTGCGAATTTGTTCCTTTAACTTTCAAACTGTATGCTTTTCTCGACAGTGATTTAAGAATTGCTTGGAAACTATAAAATATTTATGATCGAAGTGATCAATGCTTTTTTATAACCCCAGAAGAAATAAAGTGCAATGCGAAAAACAAAAAAAAATGGACTATCCTGAATAACTTTTGATGTAATGGTCAGATCTTCACGTTCTAGTACTCAATCGTAATGGTTTGAGTGGGTGACCGCAAATATGCTAATGAATTAATGCAGACGATATTTTAAGTTACGAAATCAGACACAAAAACTTACTTTATAGTTCATGTGAAATCGAATTTTAAAAACGTCAGATATTTAAAATTTGATTTCTCAGGAACAACTCGACCAATTTCGCATCGATTTTTCCCTGAATCAGACGTTAACGCTCGAAAAGTTATTATCAGTTATTAACGCTTGGCCACAGAGGCATTCCTATTGCTTATGTTGGCGAGGCCGCAGAAGTTTTTCAGCAATCAAATGAAAATGTTTTGAGTTTAAAATTTTATTTATCTATCGTTAAAAGTAGTTGTCAGGAATCAGTACAAACTACTGCTTTTTTTTGTATCGCACTACGCACTAAAATGCTTCTTTTAAAAAGTTGCCCCCTACCCTACAAACTACGGAAGAAAAGTAGAGACTACAGTAGTTCCGCTACTTGTAGCTCGCTACTTCCGAAGATTGGACGATCCCATAGCTCGACTCCCTATGCGTAGGCTCATACACACACTGAACAAAAAATTTCTTTAAGAATTCTTCCTTTTCATTTTTGTACTAAGACGCCAATGGAGTCGCCTGCCAGCCGGGGTGCCGAAAGGGTGCCCCCACCCCGGCACACGCATTGCATATGACAAATCATCAACACTTCTAAGATTGATATCCACAGCTGACCAGCAAAAAGATAATTGATGAGTGTAAAAAGAATTTTGATTTAGCATTTTTGTACCCTCTTTTCTGCTCCCTTTTTGGGAAATGGACATTCAATAACTGGAAATAATTATTTTAGAATTTTTTTCCTCCTATTTTATTATAGTTTTTAAGTGAAAAAATAAGTAGGTTGAAATTTCGAATTAAAAAAATAAAGTTGTCTTTCTGTCAGATTAAGAATATAAATGAATTGAACCGGAAAAGTAATGATAGGGCACGAAAATATGTCCAATCATAAAATTTTTTTTCTTTTGTAAATAATTGGCCATTTTAATTTGAAACATACTTTATCGGGCAGTTTTAATACGAACGAAAGTGGCAAAATTCTAAAACATCAAATAGATAATTTATCCCATAATATCGTAGTACCTAGGCTGAAAGTTCATATATAGCAGGACGGAAATGAGTAAAAACTGGTAACAAATAAATTTCATTTTTAGCTTTTTTTCGGGAATAATATAACATCTATAACTACCAAATTTTTTTAACGGAAAAAAATTTGAATTTAAATATTGAATTGCTTCTTTACCGAAAAAAAATAATAGCAGTGAATTATTTATTGTTAAGAATAGATTTACTCTTCTCGAAAATTATTTATTATTGAAATAGTTCTACTGCCAGTATTTTCTCTTTTCAGTCTCGCTTTCTGGCCTGCATAGTACCAAATGAACCGTCTCTTTCCCCAGAAAATAAAAACCACAGACATGACATTTTGACTTTGCTATTTCAAATTCCGATATCCCAATAGCTGTCTGTGTACTTAATGGACTGTCTTCTGATCATCAACGAGTTTTATTCACAATCGGCACCTACTTGGCAAAGGAAAAGTGAAAAATTCCATAAACAGATTGGTGATTATACCATAATATCTTACAAAGAGACGAACAAATTAAAGCCACTGATGAATTTAACGACCTTGCCTTAATTGATAACTGCCTATTCAATCATCAGTCAATAAAGCGGCAATCCTTTGACTTCATTCCAAATTATCTCAAACTTCCAAAAAAACATCAAAAATTTAATCCTTCATAGAAATGAATGAAGAAAGAACTATCAGAACAAACCATAATACCAAATTGAAGTAAAACAACTCAACAAACTAATTAAAGAAAGATGCAAGAATTTAAGATATGAACAATGGGAACATATAATCGAATCACTGGAAATACAAGACAAATCATTTTGGCGAATGGCGAGAGTTCTAAAACAATCACTACAAGTTAGTAAACCAATAATACGAAAAAATTGCTTTGTTTACACAGACAATGAAAAGGCAGAAATATTTGCAGACTCCATGGAGGAACAATTTTCGCCAAATACTTAGTTTGACAAAGATAATGATAAAATTGTTAAAGAATCTGTTAAAGATTTTCGTCAAAAACTCCCAAGCCCTAAAGAAATAGATCCTACAAATGGCATTTACTATTAAACGTAAAAGCAAAGAATGTTTCTGCTTTAAATATGAATAGTGCGCAACGTAGTAAGTCATAGTGGTAGTTAGGATTGAATAATTAAAACGATAACAAGTATTTAAATAAAAATATGTTTAGTTTCTACCACTTTTTACCTTTGTAGAATCTCTTGCGGTTCAGATAAGTATTTAAATAAGGGAAAAATTAAACAAATTAAGTCTACGTTAAAATGTTATTTAGGTAGCTCTTTAAATATTCTGGAAAATTAGGACTTCCATGTTGGCAGTAATGTGAAATAGTGCTTTAACAAAACAAGAAAACATGCTGGAATAAATTAAAACAAGAAAACCAGTTTTACAAACATTTTTCAATAAAACGTGCCGTATTATTGTAAAAATGTTTCTATAAAACATGCGCATTACTACCAATTTATGAACAAGTCCGGTGACAAATCGCTATTTTTATTTTATTTTATAACCGTTATTGAACAGACCCAATTTTGAGCGTATGACTGCCAATGTTCCACTCAGTAGCTTCGTAATTTTGAACCCAATCCAGAAAACAAGGGAATTTCTGGATAAAGTATCAGGAGAAAATTTCCTTCCTGGAGCACATTTTTCCTGGAGCAGAAACTGACCAGCATTTGCTTTACATAGGGAGGAGAACCACGAAAGCCTTCCTGGGTCAACCTGACGACAAGAGGAATCTAACCCATGATCCATCATCCACCTACGTCAGCATTGTGGTCGTTGCGAGCCGGGTGTGGAATTAGTATTGACCAGCCATCGCTGGGATTCGAACCCTGTTCACCTCAGCGAGCGGTCTATCCCCCGAGTCATCACGGCTTAACAGCTAATTATTGATAAAATATGTTTTCAATAAAAAGTTGATTCTATTCAAACTATGTTTCAATAAAACGAGTTTCAAAAGCTAAGACCACGTCCCAAAAGTTTTTGATCACTTAGTTCTCAGAAGTGTTGCGCAAAGCTTTCCACTTTATCAACATTTTAATAATTTATATGATTATATTTAGTTAGACAACCTTTAAATATTATATCAACAACTTCCTGATTTTAAAAATTCAAGATTCTCGGATTGGTGAATCGAGTATGTTATACATATTTAGGTTACAGTCTTTCGTCTTTCATAAATTCTATTCATCCACTGATAATTTTATATCAAAAGACGTAAAATAATTAGTAGTTATTGAAAACTCACTGTAAACAATTTAATCTCACAAAACATGCAAAAAATGAAATATTCTGTTTTGATTTTATTGATATTAATAACTTTAATGTATTTCGGTTTTATCGAATAGATAAATTTTCTTCGATAAAGTAGTTAGTGAAAAAAAACATATAAGTTTATAAAATATCGTTAAATTTGCCAAAATAAAACATACTAAAGCATAATTATTAAGAGTTATCTGTATATATTTAAATTATTCATATGTCTTGGGAGTCTAAAAATTTCGAAATAGCGTTTATTAAAGAAAACCAAAAAATATTTCACTGCCACTAGAAATACAATGATACTAAAACGAGAAGATAGCAGCAGCTGTGTATTGCTTACGTATCTTTCTTCCATCTTTCAATCTTATTCTCAAGAAGGTTACCATACTCCGTTACAAGTTAGGAAAAGACCATTGAGGTAGAGGACTAAAATAATCATCCGCGACTGCGCGTAGTTCCGTATTATTTCGTCATCCAATTATACAAATATGCTTTCAAAAACAATCTAAAAGCTCTTAAAAGCTAAACACTTCAGACAGAAATATAACTTGCACTGTCTCTTACGATATATATCATAGAATTATTTAAAATAAAATTTCTAAGTTTCGTAGCCTTATTGGAATCCTAGATATGGCGACATATTTCGACCAATAAGGAGATCGAACTTTCGCTCATGAAAACGTAACAACCATATGACGTTACTAGATGTAAACAGGCTCTCTCCGTAGAGGTAATGGTTTTTTCTTAACTTGCATGCAGAGTATAGTTCCTTTAAAAATTCGATAGCGATAGTTTAAACTTACATTAAAACAAATAGGAATTTCTTTTTTTAGGATATTACTTTACCATACTAAGAGGACATAGTTTTTATACAGATATACTTAGCAACATATAGTGGTGGTTGCAAATGCATTAAGTGATAGACATTTGAACTTTTGTTGCTAATGGAAAAAACACGTTTTGCAAAAAAACGTAAATGATATCAGCTGTGTTGTTAAAACAAGAATAATTTAAAATATGAGGAGACACTATAAAAACCCCTCCTTAATTTCCTAAACTCTTATTACGTTACGTTTCACTATTAAACTAAAAAGTATTCCAAGTTGAAGCATGAATTGTCACATAATACGGACTTTCTAATCACGATGCTCTTTATACTTAGTCTTAAATTATAACGGCTTTTGAAAAAAAAATGAAATTGTTAAGACATCTTACCCATTATCATGCGAACAACAATTTTAATTAATGCTATGCTCCTCCTCTTCTAAAATATATTTTTTATTTTTTAAAGAGTGATTAGAAAATAATTGGTTTCAGTTTCTTTTTAATATTGGAGATACGATTAAATCAAGGCAATTATATTATCGTATCTTATTTGAATAATCTTAGTAAGTACTTCACCAAGAAACATGAAATTAATCGGATTAGGGCCTTCGTTTAGGTTTAAGGCTTATAACCATAATCCTTTAATTATCTCTTTCTTACTTTCATCTACAGTAAGGAATTATAGTTTTTAACTCGATATTCTGTTAGTGGAACAAATGAAGTGTGGATAATTCTTGTAAAGAAAATTACGGGTTAAGACCTTGGATTAATAATATCGTTATTAATTTTGATACGTATTTTTTTAATTATGCAAATTACGCACAATCCATCTGAGCATTTAAGGCTAATTTCATTTTTTTTAATGCTAGCATTATAAAATTATTAATTATACTAATTTCTAATTTAATCATTTTCATTTTCATTACAAAACAATTAAAA
>NC_092206.1:98123858-98147789 GCF_043381705.1 Parasteatoda tepidariorum
TATATATTGTTACAAAATTTGTAAATACTTGTATAACTTTGTAAAAATTCTTTGTTTATGTGGCTAAATATCTCAGACTGACACTAAACAGTTAGTTTTTAAAAAGAAAACTTGCAAGAAAATCACGTAATTTTAATTTAATTTTGAGAGAAAATAACGTCAAAGCTGGAAAGCTATGGAAACTGAGCGGCAAAACTGCCGCATTGGCTACAATTGGGTGATTTCGTGTTGACTTTGGCAACAAAATGACGGTGCTGCGTCTTTTCATCGGGCACTATTCCTCGGGGGGCAATTCGTGGAGGACAATTTGTTGGGAGCACAATTCGTTATAGCCGCAAATCGTTGTGGGAGCAATTAGTCACGGCAACAATTTGGGGTACAATTTGTCGTAGATACAATTTGTCGCTGTGGAAATTTTCCGCGAGCGCAATTCGTCGCGACGACGAGTCATCGTTGACGTAACTCGTCGCTAGCACAATGCGTGTTTGCACGACTCGTCATGGTGACCATTCATTGTGGGCACAATTCGTCGCCCACACATCTTCTCCTCTCCCAGAAAAAAAACTACTTCTATTTTTAAAATTCATGCCGTGTATTTTTAAAAAAATGCACCCAGATATCTATCACGCTCTAGATATTTTCTCTAAATTTCACTTTAATGTTAAAATGAACATTTACTGTTATCAATGACAACAAAAAGTATTCCATATTTTTTTTTTAGTTTTCCTCTTACAAATTTTTTTTTTTGCGATTTCGAAACTTGCTATTTAAACATTTCTGTTCTAGAAATTTTTGTATTTTATGAAGTTCAAAGTTACATATCTCAGTCTGCAATCAGTCGACGAAAACAGTCTACTTTAGAAATGTATTTTAAATCAAAATAGTTGTTAATAGTAAAATAAAAAAAGAGCCGTAATAAAGGACTTTTGCTGTACTTATTCGAGATGAACACAGATAATTCATTTTTTTTTTCTCTTGCCAGAATTAAAAAAAATTAAATATACGATTCACTACAAAATGAAGAAAATTGAGATTGCCACAAGGCGATCACAGGTTACCCATTAGCAAAATGGTTGTTGTCTAGTTTTTTTTTCGGAAAAGAAACTTTATTGTGCTTTCATCTTGGACATCTTTAACTGTTAATCCTGAACTGCTCGGTACACAATTTCGCAGACATATTTGAATTCAGCTCCTGTGTAAATTCTCTTGATGACTTAATAGACATTGAACAGCCAATTGAGATCAATATTAACATTTTCGGATGGGTACAATGGTGTTTGATGGAGGTTGTAAGCTGCATCATACACCCGTTACAGATTCGCAAGTTCATACACGAAATATGATTTGAATGCTAGGCTTTTTTCCAATTTTACATGAATAGTGAATGAATCATTTATATTGCGTGGAAGACAGTCTACGGTCTTGTGTAAGTCTTTGGGTGCGTTGACAATGGATCCTTTTATCCCTAACTGGTGATCAACACTCAGTTGTCGTATTTGCATGAAAAGGGTTCGAAGAGTTTAATGCTCTTCGGTAGGGTTCAATTCTCTCAACAACTTTGGTACTTTTGTGAGGGATGGGCTTCATGCTTGCGCTTGCGAAAGGAATCCTTTCATTTTTCCGTTTGCGTGTAACGCTTAAGGTATTCCCGTCTAACTTCTTTGGCTTTTTCAGCCTCGGTAAGTTTAGGCCTTGGCATCGTTTTTTTTCTTGCTTCAACTCTAACTTTTGGGACCGTGTCAATCGGTTTGGACCCTCTATATGTGTGATATTCACCTGAATTAGTATTGAAAATGATCCAGTTTGAACTGTAGGTTAGAATTTCTGATTCTTAATTAAAATAATAAAAACAAAAACATCATTCAAGTGATGAAATTCTCTTTTATTCAAGCTCAAGAAGTATTTATGGGGTCTGTCTGGACCCATAACTTAGAAATAAGCTCACCAACTTAATGCATAACAAAATTAAAAGCGGAAAAATTAATTCTAAAAAAATTATCAAACAGCAGCGGTCGCCATAGCAACGCATGGGCAATGTTTACTATTACTCATGATTATTGTAGTTCAAAAGTGAGGACGCCATGAAATCCAAACCAAGACCCATTTTGCCAATGGGTATTAATTTTTAAAATCGTATTTTTGACGCAAATTATTCACAAAAATCTGGTCCAATCCGCTTAACTCTGAAAACATTAGAGACTCTTAGAGTTGATTTTACTTATTGCATATATTATCATGTCTCTAATAGAACAATTTTAATAAATAAATATAACAGTATTACTCATCTTAGCAAGAAAAATAAATTGAATAAAAGCAATGGAGACAAATGGCAGATATACTGGAGAATTGTCTATATATTTTTTAAAGATAATACATTTTATAAACATAATTTTAACACTTGAAAATTTAACTAAAGTGGTTTAAAAATGTTTTATTTCCTTATAAACATTGACAAAAAGTACCGTCGGCTAAAAGTTGCTGTAAGCAAAATTCGGCTTGCTTGCGCAAAAATTGTTTCAAAATTTAAATGCTTCAAAAATTTTTTAACATTTTAAATATCAATTTAATGTTTTAAGAAGTTATAAGGCTTAGTAATTTGTCGCGTTATGATGGAAGTGAAATCGAATTGTTTTAATCGTTTTATTTTTTGAAGTAATGGGCATAAATAAAAATAAAATATTTACCTACAATTTTGTAATTTTTTCATCTCATTAAAAAACTACTAATAAGGCTTTATTATTAATCCATTTTAGGCTTCGATGTAACATACTTAGGGAAATGCTTTATAAATGCACGTTTTACAAAAATAATTCATTTTAAATTAGAAAATAATATTATTCATAAGAAACGAGGGATATCTAAATATACTCTAACTACAGTAAGGACTATGAAATAGAAATATTTGAAATCTGGAAATGTTGATTTTCAGTAGATAAGTAGTATTTTGTTCAAAAATAAATTTTTCTTCTTCAAAGAATTGCTTAACAATATACAAGAAATATAATGTATCTAACTAATATTAATTCTCTCCAAATTTTTGAAAAAGAAGCACGCTTTAGTTTTTATTAACTCCATTTGATGTTTGATTCCTAATTATTTTCTTAAATAGTTATATTTGATTTAATATTTTTTTCTACAGATATAGCGATTACTTTAATCGGTATATCACTTTAATAATGGCACGAATAAAAAAAAAATCTACTTACACTTTCAAAACATATTTTGAAAACACTTTTATAAAACTGCTTATCTTTATTGATATTAATATTTATTATATTATAAAGATATATTTTACTCTTCTTCATAACAGACACGATACTTGAACGTTTAAGGAAATATTTTATGAATGAATGTCGCATAAAAATAAATTGTTTTGAATTTAAAAATATATAAAAATGTTGGACATATTTTATATGTTATGCAAATTATCTGTTAAATAACTTTTGGTAGAAAGTTATATTTCTTAAAGGCGAAACATCTTCAAATCTTAATATAAAAACTTGTTCGGCGGCGAGAGAAAAGGATAATTCTAGTAGAAAGAAGAAAGCAGTGGCGAATGTCTGTGGGTTGAGTTTTTCTCCAGTTTTCAACGCGATATGTTTACGAAAATATATACAACTCAAACAACATGCTTACGAAAATGGATACAGCTGGAAATATGAGTTTTTAAAAAAAGACACAGCTCGAAATGTGTGTTTAAGAAAACGGACCAAGATCGAAATGCGTATTTACGAAAATGGACACAGCTCGAAATGCGTGCTTACGAAAACGGAACAAGATCGAAATGCGTATATATGAAAATGGACACAGTTGTGTTTCGAAAGTAAACACAACTCAAAAAACGTGATTACGAAAATGAACACACCTTGAAATGCGTGTTTAAAAAAAATAGACCCAGAGGAAAATGCTCTTTTTCAGATTGAAACCAAAATTTATCAACTAAAAGGGGAAATGTGTTGTTACTTTTCCTTATTTATTTAAGCATTGAGCATAGTCATTACGGGTCCAAGTACCGGACTTTGGTGTCGAAATGGCTTGGTACATTATAGATGCATAGGTGCCAACTTGGAAATCAGAATTTTTTTTTGTAGTGGTAGTAATATTTGCATTTAACGTAATTAAGTTAATAGTAATTTATATTTTAACGTAAAAATCTTAACTTTGAAAACTAAATCTTAAATTGTTTTACATACCACGACAAATCAATAATTTAAACCTATGTATATAAAGAGGATACATCAATTAGACAACAATCACTGCCTTTTTCCTTAGGGATATGACGTTGCCCTAGCACACGAAATACACTCCCGATTTTTGGTGTTAAGCACCACCTCTTCCCCCCATCTCCATTCCACCTCACTACTCCTCATCACCGAATTACTACTACAGATGAATCGGTTAATGCCGCTTCGCGGCAGCGCACCGAGATTTATATGATTTCTTCCATTCTACCATTCAATTAGACAAAATATGCAGTGTGTCCTCGATCAGTGCATCAGTGACGATTGTGAAAACCAACAGTCAAACATAGTTTAGAGCAAGATGGACAACCTTATAAACTCATAACTCTCAATATTGAACTCTAAAAAACTTTTAGAATTTATTTAATAAACCATTTTTCAATAGATTGATTAATAGATTTAAAATATTCTTATTCTTATCATAATTTCAACCCTCAACTTTTAAATTATCAAGCAAAGTGCTTGACCTTTTCTGTATAGCTACCCCAATGTTGCTAATTCATAATCTTTTACCTCAATGCTTTTAAATTTCATGATGTATGAGATAGGGGACACTGCGCTGCCCAGGTGCCCAGTTTTTCTAAATAAAGCAAGCATATTAGACAAAAGCCACCACACAGTCTGCTGAACACAAAACGTTTTTACAACAACTACACATAAAATCATGATGGATGTGATAGGGGTCGCTGCGCGGCCCAAGTGCCCAGCTAAGTTAAATAAAGAAGAAGAATTAGACAAATATCCTCACGCGTTTTGGCAAAATAATTTAATTTTTTGAAAAATCTTTATACCATAAGTATAAGACTACCACTCTCTAAAACTTTACAATTTGTACAACAAACGTACAATGCTGCCAAATTGTACAACAACCGTACGATTTGGCAACTATGCAGATGCAACTTTTTAGGAGATGACTGCATTCAGAATTCTAAACGATAAAGTGAGTTTTAAAATAACAAGANATACTAAATTCATAATGTTTTTCCTCAATGTTTTTAAATTTCATGATGTATGAGTTAGGGATCTCTACGCGGCCCAGGTGCCTAGTTTTTCTGAATAAAGCAAGAAAAATTAGACAAAAGCCACCACACAGTCTGCTGAACACAAAACGTTTTTACTACAACTACACATGAAATCATGATGGATGGGATAGGGTCGCTGCGCGGCCCTAGTGCCCAGCTAAGTTAAATAAAGAAGAAGAATTAGACAAATATCCTCACGCGTTTTAGCAAAATAATTGAATTTTTAGGAAAATCTTAATACCGTAAGTATAAGACTACCACTCTCTAAAACTTTACAATTTGTACAACAAACGTACAATGCTGCCAAATTGTACAACAACCGTACGATTTGGCAACTATGCAGATGTAATTTTTTAGGAGATGACTGCATTCAGAATTCTAAACGATAAAGTGAGTTTTAAAATAACACGAATTCACCAGCACTATTATAATTTTATACCACCCGTAACAACCATGGAAGAAAACAATTGTTGAATTTTAAAATCTTTAAAGAAAATTAATAAAATGTAGTAAGTGAGTTGTATAAATAGTTAATTTCTCATTACGAATTTATTCGTATTCATTAATTTATTCTTTAAAAAAAGGAAGGAAAAAAATACCTATAAGGAAAATTTGAAATACCAAATCAAATATTCTGTTCATTTTCTTAAACACGAAGTCTGATTTTTGTCCATTTACATAAATTTGCATTTCAGGCTATATTCATATTTAAAAACTCACTCGTGAACTGTTCTGCTTCTACTTAACGGCAAAATAAGTTGCATAGTGTATGCAATTAATACTGTTTTTGATTTTCAAGGGCAGTCATGTCTTAAACTTACCACAGAAAGACTGCTTAGAACGCAGGATAATAATTTATGAAAAACTATGGATATTTTAAATGATATCTAACTTCAGGAAAGAAATTTTTCAAATAAATAATTAAAACACAGAAATATTGGTAGTTTAGAGGATATTTAGCCTTTTATAGAGTAATAATTTTTTTAAAAATTAATTTATACGAGAAATATAATATATTTTATTATTACTAGTTCTTTTGCCTTTTTCGAAGAAGAAAAGAAAAAGAAGACTCCGTTTTTTTGCTAGCTTTGTTTTATGCTCGATTCCCAATTATTTTCTAAAGTATTTATATTTATTTTTTAAGGACCTTTTTTTTCTTTTCTACATTTGGTCTTAAAAATGAGAAATTTCTCTTAAGAGATTTCTTTTTTGCTCATTTCTTTTAAGGATGGAGAATTTCTAGCGATTAGATTATAGTTTTTATTCCTAACATAAGAAATCAAAAGTTTTAATTACTTATCCAATTATGGAATAGTTTTAGTGTTTGTGTTTTAATCAAAACGAAAATAATCTTTTGACTTACTTAATTTTTCTTAAAGGTCACTTTATTTAATGATTATTTTCATAAGTATTTTTTTAGATCTTTATGTTAAATAAGATTAAATGGATTTGATCAAAGAAAAGCGAATTAACTGCTTTGCTAAAAACATAATCAAATTTCAATTGAAACGTAGATGGAATGATTTTGCATAAAGATATCTCTATTATTCTATATATCTTTAACAGCGATGAATTTGCAATCCACTTGTATGATTTCGATGTGCTCTGGTAAGCCATATCTTTAATATGACATATCATATTAGAGACATGCCGATGAAACTAATGTACCGATAGGTGCTTTCTGCAAGGTATAGGTGCCGGGTCGTTTTCTGGTGTTGCCATCTAACATGGTATGCCATAACTCTAATATGGCATGTCATCAGATCTGATATGACTTAGTTCTAATAAGAAATGTCATTGAATATAATATGCCATAGCTGTAATGAGATATTTTATGGCTGTAATGTGATATTCTATAGATGTAACATGACAAACAATAGCTCAAAATAAAACACATTTAATATGATATGCCTTAATTCTAACATAACTTGCCATCCAATTTGATGTGCCATAACTATAAAATGACTGATCATCTAATATGATATTCTGAACTGTGGTAGCTTATGGGATCCAGTGTTTGCCTTCCAAAGAGGTGAACCGGGCTCGAATCCAAGCGATGGTTCGTCTATTCGAAATTTGCACCCTGATCGCACCGACCACATTGCTGACTTAAATTATCTTCAGTGGTAGACGGATCATGGGTTAGAGTCCCCTCACCATCGGGCTAACCATATGAGGTTTTCCTATCCATGTAACGTAAATACTGGTTTGTTTCATCAAAAAGTCCTCCACGAAGAGAAAATTTCTCTCAATACTTGATGAAGGAGTTCCGTTATCTTCTGGATTGAGTTCAAAATTACAAAGCTACGGAGTTGATCATTGATAATCGGAAATAAAAAATCTGGTCGGCTGTTCAATGGTGATTATAAAATATGATATATTGCATGCTATCTAACATGTTATGTTTCAGCTTTAATACGCCATAGCTCTAATATGATATTCAGCTTTAATACGCCATAGCTCTAAGATGATATTCCGCTTTAATACGCCATAGCTCTAAGATGATATTCAGCTTTAATAAGCCATAGCTCTAAGATGATATTCAGCTTTAATACGCCATAGCTCTAATAGGATATTCAGCTTTAATACGCCATAGCTCTAATATGATATTCAGCTTTAATACGCTATAGTTCTAATATGATATTCAGCTTTAATACGCTATAGCTCTAATATGATATGCAGTACAGCTCTAAAGGTGCTTTGATATAACAGGTGGATCATTAACATCAGTTAAGTAAGTGTCTAACGATCCCAATGCATCCTTAAGATCTTACCTTTAATTTAATTCTGCCTCAAACACAGATTGTATAAGCCTTTTGATTTATGTTCAGTACCTGGCTTTCTTGCACTTATGGATTATTTTTTTTTAAGATTTTATTTTAGCTTTAGTTCTCTAGTTTATATTTTCTATAATTCCTGATTTGTTAATCAATTGTTAATAGAGTCGTGGTGGCTCAGGGGACAGAGCATTCATCTTCCAATGAGGTGAACTGGGTTCGAATTCCAACTATGGCTGGTCGATACGAATTATCAGATACGATATGCTTTAGTTCAAATAAGAAATGCTATTCAATATAATATGCCATAGTATGCCATTATATGTCTAATATGATAATTTGAGCCACGGTGACTCAAAGGGATAGAGCATTCATCTTCCAATAAGGTGAACCGGGTTCGAATCCCAACAATGGCTGGTCGATACGAATTATCAGATACGATATGCTTTAGTTCAAATAAGAAATGCTATTCAATATAATATGCCATAGTATGCCATAATATGTCTAATATGATATTTTGAGCCACGGTGACTCAAAGGGATAGAGCGTTTGTCTTCCAATGAGGTGAACCGGGTTCGAATCCCAACAATGGCTGGTTGACTTAAATTCCGTACCCGTCTCGCGCCGACCACAGTGCTGACTCAAATTATCCTCGGTAGTAAACGGATCATGGGTTAAAGTCCACTTGCCATCAGGTGGGAGGTTTTCGTGGTTTTTTCTCTTAGTGTAAAGCAAATGCAGGTTAGTTCCATGAAAAAGCCCTCCACGAAGGCTAATTTCTCCCAATACTTGATCCAGGAGTTCCCTTGTTTTCTGAATTGAGTTTCAAATTTCAAGACTGCGTAGTTGATAGTCGTAAATCCAAATTTGCGTAAGTTGTTCAATGACTGTTATGAAATAAAATAAAAAATCAGTTGCTAGTAAAGTTACGGATTAAGTCTGGACTGCTAAATAGGATGATGATAAATATAGAGTTGTTGCATTCTTATTAATATAATGACACCTCTGTTTTTTTAAAGGAACATACAAGCCGTGTTTAAAATATAAAACGCATTTTCTAATGTAATTAATTTATTCTACATAATTAGTTAATTTCCGTATATAACGTATTTTTTAATATAACTCATTTTATCAATGAAGGCTAAACTCAAAAATAAAAGTCCCATTACAGATTCTTGGATTAGAAGCTAATAGCATAATGTTTAGCATCCTTTCAGGCTTTCCTATTAGAGACGATAATGAAAAATTGTCCAATTTAAGAATGTGACTTGAAAAGGGTTGTTGTTCAGGGGGTCCCGCTCAGGCTGCAGGTCTTTAAATTAACGTTATTGGCCTATCGGCTCAAAATTTTTTTTTCTCTAAACGAAATTATGTTTCTAAGTTGATGATCAAAGAAAAACTGCATTTTTGTTCTTAAATGACTAAATTCTTTTTAATAAAGTACAATTTTCACTTTAATCAACTTATTTAGTCATTATTAATACTTAATGTTTATCATTATAACAACACCCGATTCAACTAAATTAGGAAAAACAACAGTGTAAGGAATGCCGGCCAATAGTACTTTACCATTGAAGAACAATCGGAGAGGATTTCAGCCACGCAAGTGAATAATTGATAATAGTACTTAAATTAAAAATGAACTCGATTGTTATGTCATGTATTATTAATAGTAAAAGGCAATTATAAATAGTTAACGAGTCACTAATAACTCATTCATTCACTGACGTTTTCTTTAATTTATTTTTAACCAATTAAAAGAAAAAAATTTCAAAACTTCGTGAAATTAAATTGACTTTATAAGAGTTCGTTTTAATTAAATACATTTTTTATTATTAATAACATTAATTAATTTAATGTAACTTCTATTAAATCTGGTTTTAATTAATGTTTTCCTTATGCTAACAGTTTTAAACAAGTCTCCACGTTTTTCAAAATGTCGAAAATGACTTTAGAAAATGTTTTAATGCATTATATCCCATATAGCACACATCTTCCGAAACCTTTCCCTAGGACCTCCCAAATGCATCCCTTTCTTCCGAGGGAAGGCGCGGATAAATAGGGGAAAGCCGAGGGAAATTCCATCCTAACATTCCTACGGATAACGATACGTAGGAAGTCCTTCGGAAACATCGCCTACGGATATTCCTCCACCGGTCATCCGTTAGAAATCAATCCAATGGATTTTTCTCCCTGGTTATTCCGTAGGAGCATCATAATTACTTATGTCTGTGCGTGCAACCGGCTGAGCAATTGCGCATGCGCTAGATGTGCTTGACTAGAATTTAATTCTCACCAAAGAATTTTTGAAAAGAAATTGCGCGGAGGTATACGTAGTTTGTTGCTTACAGGTGTAATCAAGTGTAGCTATGTTGACTGTTGTAATTTTGAGCTCTTCATTTATGATTCAGTAAATAAAGTAAGTTAATCGTTTTGAATAATTTTTTTCAGTTTATAATATTGTATCTATGTATTTTAAACGTTTACCACATTTTATAATTCTAATTATCTGTGTTAAAGTAGTTAATGATTTCCACGTTACTGAGTTAGGCCTAGTAACATACTTGTTCTCCGATTTTATCTTTGATATAATAAGAAATGTCTGTTAATAAAAAGAGTATTATTTTAAAGATACGATAGTTTATTATTTTGTATGTGTTTTGTTTGTATTTTGTTTATTATTTTGTTTGGCTCAGTGGGGCTTTAGTGAGGGAACTTGTTTATTATTTTGATATCAAGTCTTTCCTTCTATTGCCCCTTCTAAGCCGCATCGTTTGATTTCCACAAACAACTTGGAGTTTTTGTGAATCTAATAATGTAGATGTATTAGTAAGTATAATTATATGTATTAGTAGACTAAGGGAAAGCCATAAGATTCCAATCTACCTCAGCACTTCCTAAAGAGAGTACCCGAGGAAAGTATGCGACCTTGAAACTTCCTCAGTTCTTCCTTAGGAGACTGCCCGGGGAAAGCCATCGGAAAGTATGAAAGTATGCGGACATTTTGCATTACTGAGGAGCTCCGCGGGAGGAATTCGGGAAGAGTCGGGAGCTCCGGGGGAGGTTGAGCGATTCCTCCGTGGGAGCTACTACGGAAGAATTTTTGCTATATGGGATATACCATTATAAAAATATGATATTTAACAATTTTATTCAGTGTATAACGGGCATAAGTACTTAAATTAAAGAGGAACCCGATTATTATGATTGATAAATGGCAATTATAAATAGTTGCCGCATAACTAATAACCCATCCATTGTCTGATATTTTCCTAAATCTATTCATAACCTATTGATTGAAAAAATGTTCCAAACTTAACGATTCGCGAAATCAAATTAACTTCATAAGAGTTTGTTTTAATTAAATACATTTTTTAATATCAATAACATTAATTAATTTAATGTAACTTCTGCTGAATCTGATTCTTAATTAATGTTTTCCTTATTCTAACAGTTTTAAATAAGTCTTTTCCTTTCTAAAAACGTCAAAAATGACTTCAGAAAATGCTTTAATACACTGTAAATGCAAATATAAAAATATGATATGTAACAATTTAATTCAGCAGCGTTAAACGAAACTCAAAGTGCCATGAAAATTCAAGAAAAATGTTATTTTTTCGAAACATTGATTTAATATTCAAACGATATCTTTCTTCTCTGAAAAAAAAAAACCTAAAGTTCCATAAACACATTTTTATTAAATTCATTTTCCGACCCATTTGAAACTATTTCGAGAAAATCTGATACATTTTAGAAAATTTGAGAATTTAGGAAAAATATCTCTCGAAATACGTTTTGCTTTTTCTTATTCATTTTGAGAGTTTCACTTGTAGAGAAATTGGGTGCTGATAAAACGAATCAAAAATTGAATTAAATATTTTCAATATACAATATATAAGCATAATTTAAATATGTAACTATCATTTTATTGTGTATATCTACAAATTTTTGTATAGAATAACGCTAAGGAGTAATAAAATTTTTCAACATATTATTTTTGATTCAATAAATTTAATTTAAAAAAATTTTAGTCACAAATTTATTATTAAAAATTTTTTTTACGATATTTTAATGAAATGTAATACATTTTTATATTTTGTATTGTCGTTCTTTATTCCAAATCTTTTACCATTATCATTAATTTACAATTGGTACTTAAAAATTCTTAAGACCATCGGGACTTGTGTTTTATTCTTGGTTTAATAAGGAAGTACAAATAGTACAGAAACTGGAGATTCATAAAAAAAATTCTACCTTGCGGTAAACTGTTTTGTACCCTTCTCGTAGTAAGTGGTGAAAAATTGCATGACGTCACGCATCGGGTTTTTGGTGGAAGGGGTAAACTGGAAAGCTAAATATATAATTTAAAAGTTATGTGTTAAACTTTTCACACTGCATCAAATTAGATCAAACTGCACAACAAGACAAACTGGTTGCAAGGGATTTAAAAAAGTAATATTTAAATTTTTTTTGGTCTCCTTCTATTCAATGTAAAGAACACACAAGAAACAGCTCCTCACTTTCTAGTTAACAACGTGATAGCAATGTCAAATGAGTACAAATCAAAAATACAATCTTTTATACTGTTAAGAACTGCTTTTGAATTTTTTTCTAATTTTCATGTTTTTTTATGTAAATACCTACGTTTTTTATGTAAATACCTACGTTGTATTTCAATGATCGAGAAATGAAAAATTCCGAAAAGTTGTAATTTAACAATATAAGGGAAAAAAATGGCAAGGAAAAAAAAAGAAAATTGCTTGCATATGAAAATAGCAACATGTTCTTTCCATTTTTTCAAGTAGTAACTTAATTCTTTCATTTTTAATATTTAATTTGAAAAATTGAGACTTTTGCGCGCATATCATAACATGCTATTTATATAAATAAATTTACATTCATATGAAATTGCTCGAAAGTGATTATTTAAAAAAATAAAAGTAGAAAATTATAATAAAAAATATCCACTTTTTGAAGTTCACGGGTTTGTAAAGTCATTTTATAACCTCCCAATATCAATTTACAATAATAATTTTGCACCTTTATTCCACCCAAAACTAAGAAATTTTTGCCACTACATTTTCTTATTTTTCATGAAAAATCAGAAATAAAGAACTCATAATGTTTTCTTGTTTGCCTTCGATTAGATTTTTATTCAATCAAATTATTCAACTTCTTGTACTACTTTTTCAACAGTTCAGTTTAATTCCCTTGTTAACAAGCGCCCTATTTAGCCGGAATCCACGAGATGCACTGTGTGTACGAGGACTGTATTTAGTCGGCATATGAGAAATTTTCTGTGTGTACGAGTACCATATTTAGCTGTCGTCAGCGTAGAACCGTTTAGTAGCCGCTCCAATCTGCCTCTGACTTACATTGGTTTATTTACCTATATTTCTAATACTAAAAGTATATTTTGAATGCTTTTAATATGTAAACCAAAACAAGTTATTTCTAACTATTATATTTTGGTGGGAAGTATTTTTTAGCTGTAAAAGTAAAATATAATAAGATAACATATGTTAGCATGAATTATGCACACTTTGCGGCATGGTTCATTGTCTAGTGGCATCACTTGGAGTTAATATAATATAGTTTCTTCATTTTCATTTAAGTGAATGCAAATTCACTGAGAAAGAAAGGCAGTTATACTCTAGCTCAGGGATGGGCAAACTACGGCCCGCGGGACAACGGTGGCCCGCCGGAAAGTTTCATCCGACCCGCGGATAGAATTTTAATTTGCCGATCAGTGGCAAATATAAACAATATACATCCATTTTCTTGTCAACTATTTAAAATTATTTCTGTTTTTCCTTTTTTAACTGATGACCTTTTTACTTTCTCTATTTTTGTTCTACAAAACATAAATTGATGGAAATAGTTAGCACAGACAGCTTCAATTGGTAGAATGTTGAAAGCAGAAGTTCTTTATAGAATAGCCTTAGATTGGCTCTAACTAGCGTTTGTCTTTCTCGAGGAATCAAATATAGGTAAATTGTACTTCACATTTGGTAGACTGCGCATTTTAAGATCCAACGAGCGGACAATCTAAAAATCATCTGAAGCAGTTGTTTCTAAATATGCAAAAGTCTTACAAATCATTACCAAAAGCTAGTTTCCAAAATTTAATATTTCATGCCCAGAAAATCAGCGCTATTTTTGCTTAATTGTATACGTGAACAAGAGTTTTCAACTATGAACCATAGAAAAAATCATTTCAGAAGTAGACTAACAGAAAAGCATTTAAGTTCTAGCTAATTGGAAAACATAAACTATTTGAGTTTATTTAACTCTTGAAGTTACAATTCAATTTCCACGAAAAAACTTAAGAGCGCATTCAATATCAGAACAAAACTTATTAAGATCAGCTAATTTTTCATATACATCTATAAGAGGGAGTGCCCAACCGTTAAATAGATCTCATTTCGGAAATTCAATAGTCGAGAAACATTAGCAATAAATCCTGAGCATTGAACTCACACAGATGTGAATCGTTTCTATTTCCGGCTGAGAAATTTATTCAACTGCATTTGGTTGCGTACTTGTTAATGTACTTTCTACAAAAGCTTTTCCGCATTGGTACTCAAGAATTCTCCAAGATTCGAATCACTTCAACCCACTTAAGGGGAATGCATATTTCAATTTAAATCTCAGAACTTCGAAAGCTATGCACATTTCACGTTTTCCCTTTCAGTTGTTAACTTAGCAGATAAAGAAACATTCAATATCACGATATTTGTTTAGAATTTAATTTTTGAGTGTTAGTGGAAATGCGGTGTTGTTTTCGAGTAGATAAACACTTAACCTCCAAGCGTTTTATGTTTGATACAAAAGTGGAGATTTGTTATTACTAATATTGAATATTTATGGAAACTAAACTATGAAATTTTGGTTTTCTTAATGGATAAAATATAATTTGTAATGCAGTTATTAAATAATATTTAGATTCATATGAATAGTGATTAAAATAAATACATTAATTTAATTGCTGACAACTTTGTGTTCGAAACAAAATATTTGATAATATTACAGATGGAATGAGCATTAAATTTAAAACAGTTTAAATTTTTCATTACAATAAAAAATGGAAAAGAAGTAATCAGTTTAATTTCTGTATCTAATAGAATACATACCGGTCACGCAGTGTGATAGTTATCTCGATCATGATTGGTTGCTGAAGCGTGACATTTGCTTAAGTTAGCAACTCTTCTTTCCATTCAATTTCGTGTAAGTCAAAACTGCCAAGTATCACTAATTTTGCCAACATTTTAAAAGCCTCAACACGAAAAAGGATTGGTTTATAAGCCTAAATTGCCCAATTTAGGCTTATAAACCTTTTCCAAATAGAAGGATAGTTAGCACAAAGCAGAGAAGGGCAGCAGAAAGATACACACAGAGTAACAGAGGGATTCGAACTCGCTATCACTACGCTTTGTACACCATTTGGTGGACGATAACGCTCGGATAGGGAGGCCCTCGAAAGTGTTAGAACGAAGTGGAGTTGCATATGAACTTTTAAATCATTTACATGTAATGAAGTGGAAAAAACGTTTAAATGAATAAAAAAAATAAGACATTGAAACATAAACTTAGGTACCACCAGAATAAATTTTTACCAAAAGAGTAGAAACTTGGTAGCCCCGTATAATATATGTATAAAAGTTCAAAATATAGAGAAAACATATGAAAATAACATATGAAATTAAAATAAAATATCATAATAAAGAATTAAAAAAAATTAATAAAAATCCGGGAAGAAAAGATATAATCTCTTCACCAGCTCACACGATTATATCCGCAAAACGGAATGCTTTCTAATACAGAATCAATATAAAGCCAGCCATATATATATANAGAACTTTTTACACTTCAATTACATTATTGTGTTATTGTGTAATTCTACTGATCATACATTAGTATGACAAAAATATGGAAACACTTCTATTCTAACTCAGTGTAAAAAATATTTCTTTTAGCACAAATGTTTCGAAAGATTTTATACAGCAAAAATTATGTTTAAAGCTTTTAGAACCTTTATACTCTTGAAAAATTTGCGTCTACGAAAATGAGCATGGAAAGTAAAAAAACTTCCTTCCGTTTTCAATACTACTATAAATCAAAAGCATTCAAATAAAAGTGCTTCAATCCTATAGAATGATTTCAAAATTACTAGTATTAAAACTAGAAAGAAGTTATTAACTATACTTTCTCCTTTATCGATGCAAATTTTTCATGAGTGGATATGGCACCATTTCTTAAAGTTTCAAGTATGATCTTTCGAATTGGATCAATACTTTTGCCATGAAAAATCATTCAAAACTCATGTAAAATCATCACCACAAAAATCATCCAAAAATCGTTTATTGATACTCAAGCCAAAATTGTTGATGGTCACATCAAAAAGTTTGAAGGCCTATTTCAGTACGATTTATGATGGTGCAACATCATTTGATAGTCACCATCATCAAACATTTTCCATTATGCGTTCATGGTTTTTGATATGCCAACAAACTTCAATCATTCCTTGATTCCACTTTAATGCTATGATGGTTAACCATCAAGAGAAATTTGATTATCATGAACCAATAATCCATGGTGATCCATGATGGTTTAATTGGAATTCTTGTTGGATCTCAGGAATATACCATCAAAACAAATAAGTTTTTTATGTTGGACCATCATAAATCAGTTCGAATTCTTACGTCGGGGTGACGATTGTTCATGATTGTTTCAACGCTTGACTTCTAAGAGACTATAATATAAATTTATGGTGGTTCGACATAAACAAACCACCACAACAAGTTGCTATTCTTATGTTGGACCATCATAAATCAGTTCGAATTCCTATATTGTGGTGATGGTTACTTATGTTGGTTACCACCAAAAAATAAAATGGCTAGTGATGGAATTATTGATGGTTACTACACAAATAATGTTGGTCCATCATTGGAAAACCATAAAATTTTTTGACTTGGGTATACATTTGTAATTGAATATTTTGTTTGTAATCTTTAGAATATTATGGGAGATTATGTGATCCTTTGTTGCAATGTAAAAACTGCCATTGGTATGAATTGGTATTCGATTGGTTTTGGTATTTGATTATACGTTATAATAAATACTCAATTTAGATACATGTTTCCTATTTCTTGGTACATTATAACGTTATAATAAACTACAATAAATAACAATCAAGCTATTATCATTTCAGTAATTTTAGGATATCAATATTTTGCATAAATCTATTAAAAAATATTATCTTTATAATAGTTGTCTGCTTTTGAAAATCTATTTAGAACTAAAAATTCTTGTCAGAAACAGCTCAACCACGCATCTTATAAAAGTAGAGAGAAAAGATTAATATTCGAAACTTCTTCTTTACTCATAACTGTAGTTCATCGCCTTAATGAATGTATAATCGCAGAACCTTTCAAAAGCACTTGTCAACTGATACTGACATTTTAATTCATGTCTTTGTTTAAGAAGCCTTAATTATATTAGAATGGTTTTTTTATTGCATTTAAGTTCACCCTAAAAGTTTTGATATTAATGACTAAAATGACCTAAGTCTCAGATAACTTTTCCTCACACACATACTTTCTTGTCAAATTACTGTATAAATATCATAGACGCCATAAAATAGGAAAGATTGTTAACATGGGGCTAGAGTAGACAAATGGAATAGTTCTGTTATTTATCACACTAACTTTCCTTGCATATTTTGACAGAATGGCAAATTTGTGTTAGATTTTTATTGATAGTTACAGGGAAAAAAACACTACATTGTTACATTGTTAAGTAGGAAACTAAAAAAACAATTAATAAATAAAATAAAGACACAAGATTTTTATAATGAAAAGGTAATTTTTTAGTTCTTATTTTAACTGAAAATTTAGACTAGCTTTATTCATAGTTATAATAATATAAATTATTATATCATGAATAAATATGCTTATTAAGTATTCCAATCCTCTTTTTCATTTGCCTTTTTTTTTAAAATAAACAATAATGAGTTTAAACAAACTTATGACTTCACGTGGATATTTCAGACACTTAAGGATTATACAAAAATATGTAAACATTTTTATACTAACTCTATGTTAATAATCTTTCTTTTAGCAGGACTTGTTTGGGTGTTTTGGGGACAATAATTAAATTGTACGTTAATTAAATGCTGTTGTAACAAAGGGGGCAAATAAAATCCCACATTTTTGACATGCACCGTTATTTACGCTAACTTCTGTGATTTGGACTATCCTAAACATTATCTGTAATTTTTTTTTAAATTATTACATTTCAAGGTAAAATAAATTATTATAAGACTTTTTAATTTCCAACCCCCTTTTTTTTAAGTCCAAATAATGCATCGTAACAGAGAAGACATGGAATATAACAGAGGGGATGTCTTACAAATTTGACAGAAAGTTAAAGGGAAATATCACTGTTAAAAGTGACTCTTCGGTTATTGAAAGTTGGAGTTGGCAGCACTGCCATAATTGAAAGCCGTGCTACATCTTTGTAGTTATATTTGAAAGTTTTTATTTTACCAGACCCTGTTTAAAAAAAACAAGTGCATTGTTTGTTTCTTTCTCAATTTCAGTTATTTGGGCAGCAAAATTAATTACCCAATCTTTTCCTAGAACTTTTTACACTTGCAAAACTATCCATATCAACATCAAAAGAATCCCAGTGTTTCAAATGATGACTGGTGTACATTAAATATGTCGGGTTCCAAAGTCTTCCAAGTTTCCAAAGTAAATCAATACCGCTGGGAGTACTGATCGAGGATTGGATTCTTTTTGGATTGGGTTCAAAATTACAAGGCTACGCAGTTGAACATTCTTCTTCTTCATTGGCCTGACAGCCCAGGATGGGCCCTTGCCTTCCGCAGAGTTGAGCTCCAGGCTCTTCTACACTTGGCCAGAGACATCCAATTTGTGACTTTTAGAATACTTAAATCACTTTCGAGGCAGTCGAGCCATCCAAGTCTAGGTCTTCCTCTTTTTCGAGTGCCTAATGGTCTGGCAGAGAAGATCATTTTTGTAACGCGGTTATTATTTATTCTTGATAGGTGTCCCGCCCATTTGATTCTCTGAATTGCAATATATTTGACTACGTCTGGTTCTTTGAATAGTATGTAAAGTTCGGAGTTAGTTCTTCTTCTCCAGACATTTAAGGCCACCAAATAAGCTTCTTAAAATTTTCTTTCAAACTACTGTCATTGTTCAAGTCTCAGCAGAGTAAGTAAGAATGGATCTTATCAAACTTTTGTATATCAGAATCTTTGTTTTTCTGCAGATGAAGTTAGATTTCAGATACTTTTTAAGACTGAAAAAAACAACGATTAGCTGCTGTGACTCTACTACGGATCTCAGGCAGGATGTCGTTAAGACTATTGACTTCAGATCCCAAGTATTTAAAATTGTTCACGGTTTCAAATTTATCATCCCCAATTACAAGATAAGGGCTGGTATAATTGATACAGGTCATAAACTTAGTTTCGTCCTGGTTGATTACAAGATGCATTCTGCAGGCTGCGGCCTCAAGTGAAGTAAAAGCCTCTTTTAGTGCCTCAGGAGTTAGTGCGACAATATCAATGTCGTCAGCGAACAGACATATTTGGACAGATTTATCAAATATTGTTCCGCGGGTATTTACTCTCTTAAAAAGAACGAGTGAAAATAACTCAACTTGAGTGCTATTTAACTCTTTCATCTAGAAAAAACCGGCCTTCTCATCTTGAGTTAAAATCACTCAAGTGATAGAGTTATATGGAAATAGCTCAATTGGAGTGAAAAAAATTTCCCTCAAACTTGAGTTATTTTCACTCGAGTTTGAGTGACTTTCAGTATTACCTGAGTGGATCGTTTTCACTCAAACTTGAGTGATTTTAACTCGTATTTGAGCGATTTTCAGTAAATTGCAGTCAAANATCGATTTGAAATTTTGAGGGCTTACATAGAACTGTTCAAATAACTATTTTCTATTAACAGAAAGTACAAAAAATATTTTTTGCAAGTTTGGCAAGTGTTCAAACTTAACAACTTTTTTCACCATAAAAACAATCCGTGATGAAAAGCTGGATTCAGTTCGCAAAAAACAAAGTATTGCAATTTGATCATATGTAACTAACAGTAGAGGGTTCACTTCAGAACATATCAAATTTTCATGCCATTTGAATGATTTTTCGCAGTTCTATGAACATTTGAATTTAGGCCTTTTCTTTGCAGATTTAAAAATTTTCGCAAACTTTTGACCGGTAGTGTATGTTGATACATAATCTATTAGTAACTGATACTTTTTTTTAAAAATGACTTCTAATATTATTTATTAAATAAGATTATTTTTAATATAATTTTATACTTACTAATTAAACATTTTAAATTAGAATCAAATATTTTTTCCAGTATAGTATTTTTTATTTTATTTATTTTAACAGTAATACAAGATTACTTTTAAATTTGCTTAAAGACATCATTAGGAAAAAGAAAAGTTAAAAGTAATCATAAAGCCCTACAAATGATCAAAATAAACCCAGATACCAACAAAATAAAAACTTGTATTGTTTCATACGATTGATTGTTTTCGAAAATCCTACAATTCTTAGATCGTTTTATAAGCTTAGTAATCTAGGCAATAAAAAGATCCATTTATTCGAACTTAAATCTCGATAACACTATAAACATTAAGTCAGTTAATAAAATAGAGATCGGTTGTTATAGTTAAACACCGTAGCTTTTACGAGCGAAAGCAATTTAAACGAATTTATTTCAATTAAATAAATTTAGTGACGGCTCTCATTGTTTTTTTGCAGTTATTTTTCGATCATTTCTCTCATCCTTATAGTTTCAATGTTGGAAGGTTAGTATTTTTCATTCATGCCATACATGATATAAAAGCTCACTGGATTTTTCTGCAGTGTAGAGTTAAAATTTTAAGTAATCTTATAAATTATCATTTTATGAAATGTAAAAATTTACCTTAATGCTAACTAATAAAGATAATTCAATGCTTAATATTTGCTAAGGAACACAAATATTTTTTCTGATTTTTATGGATTAATTTTATGTTTGTAGACGGGTAAAATATTTTAGATGTACATTAATTCGATAAAATTTATAAAAAATTTTTTTTTAAAAAAAATAATGGAAAAATATTTATCGAAATATTATTATGCTATTTGAAAACGATTACTTCGATTACCTAACCTGTTATTAATTTATTGTTGTTAATTTTATGTTTAATACAGGGTTTCCACGGACGTCTGAAATTGGACTTATAATTGGACTGAAATGGAGATCTGGTGACTTATAAATTTTAAAAATTTTATTAAAATAAATTAAAATTCGCAACATTTTCTGGGGTATTCTTTTTCAGTTTACTATGGAAAGAAAATGCAAAGAATGTTTTTGTTTTAATTATGCATAATTTAAAATGTAAGTAATACTGATATCTGTGATTGATAAAGAGATTATAAATAAATAAAAATGTCCATTACTTTTTATGATTTCATTCGCCTACGGCATCTCTGTTAATAGTGTATGTAACTTTTTAGCGCAAGGTTAGCGCTGTCGAAACTAGTACTGCATTAAAAATAACTCCCGACCTATATAAAGCCCTAACCCATATGCAGAGATGCCAATTTGCTCCACTTTTTACTGAAATTTTAGTGATAACGATATTTAAGATATTTTTAATTTAGTATTTTAAATTTTAAGTCATTTTTACACCACTACATATCAAAAATTTCATGTATCATATGAAATGCAACTTTTTTGCAGTTTTCTCATGGCGGCTTTTTTAAAAAGTTGGAGTAAATATCCTTATTCTAAAAATTTTTCTATTTAATTGGCTACCAATTTATTAAAACTTTTGCAGAAAGTGGAGCAGTTGACAGTCTTGCATACATGAAAGAACATACAGGTTGTTGGCAAAATAATGGGAACACTTCTATACGATTAAAGTTTTTCATATTTCTCGTGAAATACTTAAATAATCATTTTAGAACTTCAGAAATTTTTAGATCATGCGAGTTCTTATTATTAATGAAGTTTAAAGGTTTTAGAAATTTCAGAGACCGACAATAAATTACAAACGGAAAAAAGTGTTTTTGCACACTCTATGCCAAAAAATGTAGTAATACATTTGTAACTTGTAGCAATTATTTTAGTTATTATATTCAATATTTGCACAAAATTTCGTAAACCCAGCTAAAATATTTATGGAAATATAAATATTTGTTATATAAAACAAATTTTTCGTTTGACGTTTCCTTGCTATAATTTTAAAAACATTCGATAAAATTTAGCAAAATTTTCAAAGCAACTTCAACTTAGTAACAAAACTACTGTTTAAAATTTGAGGAAGATTCGTTTAAAACTGCTCAAGATATGAATAATTAAAGTAAATCTTTTATACGGTTCATGCGCGGAAATTTTTTATGTGTTTCTTAATTTTTAAGAAAATTGCGTTTAGCAACTAATAAAAAAAATTCTGCCTAGAAAATTACTTAAAGCTTCCTAAATTTGTAAGATATTCAAATCGGAATTTTTTCTTTTTGGTTGCCAAAGACGATTCTCTACAAAATTCAGAAAAAAATTAAAAATACTTCCTCCACATAAGCAATATAAAAGAACTACTTTAATTATTCATATCTTGCGCAATTTTAAACGAATTTTTGTCAAATTTTAAAGTATTAATTTTGTAACTAATTTTAAATTTCTCTTAAAATTTTGTTTAATTTTATCCAATATTTTTAAAGCTATAACTGAAAGTCATGAGAAAAAAATTTGGTTTGTTTATAAAAATGTTTATATCTCCATGAGTATTTAAGCTCGATTTACAAAATTTTGTGTAATTATTGCATATAAAAACGAAAACCAATTTTATAAGTTACAAAATTATTGCCAAATTTTTTGGCATAAGGTGTTCAAAAACACTATTTTTCGTTTGTAATTTACTGCCGGTCTCTCAAACCTTTAAAAGCTTCATTTACAAGTAGTCATTGACCTGAAAACTTTCTAAATGTATTTCTCAAGAAATATGAGGAAGAAAATGCGTTAGTATTGTTGTGTTTCCATTACTTGGCGAACAAAGAGCACGGCCAAGTTCCATTATTTTTCCACCCTCTGTAATTCGTTATTCAGAGAAGTCGTCCCTACAAATATGACAAATTCCAAAACTACTCAATTTTTGTTTTATTTCATTTATTCATTTACTATTTAATTTATTTGTTTATGAAATTTACTTATTCATTTTACTTTTTTTTTTATTTATTTTACTTTTTTTTATTTATTTTACTTTTTATTTATTTAACTTTTCCTATTTATTTTACTTTTTTATTTATTTTTATTATTTATAACTGTTTTATTTCATTTATTTGTCATTTTATTTATTTATGTATTTATTTCACTTTTATCGTTAACTGAAATATAATTTCATTTTGACTATCATTAAAAGAGTAACAATAAAAGTATAATGGCGAAAAGTTTCCTGCAAAATTAAGTTTAAATCATGTGATAACGCATTTTTATCAAAGCATATTTTTAGTTGTTATGACTGATCTCTTTTAGATATGTATTGGGATATTCATCCACTTTTAGATGCACCTGTATAATTTTTTTCTAAATTTTTTTCCGCACATGCTCTGTATAAAGCAACTACTTCAATTACTCTTATCTGGCGCAGTTTTTATTATTATTTTTTTAATTTTAAAGCAATAATTTCGTTATCAGTTTAAAATTGATTCAAACGCTTTGTTTAATTTTTTTAAATGTTTAAGCTATAGCAAAAGTGGCACTTGACCTAGTATATATTTCGGACATTTACCAAAGGTCTAGTCATACTAGGCCTGGTTAAGTGCCATTGCCCGGTATAACAAAACTTGTGTTT
>NC_092206.1:98150126-98175164 GCF_043381705.1 Parasteatoda tepidariorum
TTTTTTTTTCTAGTAGAGGATAGTCTACTTTACTCGTCTGTCAATTAATACTAATAATATATTGGATTTTTTGTTAGTTAAAAATAGTTAATTAAAAAATGTTACAATTGACCCCCCTCTCCCTTATACATTGCAAATATTTATTATCTCGAGAAGATTCGGGAATAGTAGAATTTGTCAGTATGTTTTGTTTTATCACGTTTTTACTCGGCTGGAAGCAAAAAAAAAAAAAAAAAANAAAAAAAAAAAAAAAAAAAAAAAAAAAAAAAAAAAAAAATAATAATCTGTTGTGATTGGAAGTTTGTCAAGTTTTGGAGTTAAGGAGTTATGCTGTTGGGATTGTGGGACTGCACGCGTGTTTTGTACGATTGTATATATGATGGTTGCTGATTCACATAGAAAAGAAGTAAAGAAAAAAAGGCATATCTCTTCATTTGTGTTTGGAAAGTATCACTTTGTATTGTCCCTTGTTTTAAAAACTATCATGTAAAGATTAATATTTATCTTTTTTCATTTGTCCGAGATAGTAAATTGATGGTAAGTTAAATGCTTTCTACACATAAGAAAAATTAAAATTTGAACTTAAAACTTGTGTATTATGTGTTGTTTTATTTTCTGGTATTTATAAATAAAATTAAAAAAATAGGGTGATTTTTTCCATTTTTCTTCTTCAAAAAAATTGGCAAAGAAAGCAGTTAAAATTCACATTGCAAGACTATCATGTATAGTTAGCCTATCGAAACAAATAACGACGTAGTGCAAATNTGAAAAACAATAAAACCAATTTCGATCCTACAAATTTCTTTTTTCATTATTAGGCCAGAAATATAAATAGCAACCCTCGTAGTTAGCCTATCGAAACAAATAACGACGTAGTGTAAATCATTAATTTGAAAGTTTAGATTATTAAAACGTATCGGTAGTTAAAATCATTATAAATCAAATTTATTAAAACAAGAATCAAAGTTGAATGCATAAATGTGCCTACTTGATTAATTACAAAAGTAAAATCTTACACAAAATCAGGAAGAGGTGAGAGGTATATTTAGACAACCAAGCGATAAAATATGAATCTTCATTAAGTATTCACTGGCTGAAGTCGCAGATGTTTAAGTGCTGCCTCTAGTGGTTTTTATTAAAAGGGGAAATATTTTTTCATCGAATTTTTCATGGCACCCCCCGAAAAGATGCTATTTGGTATAAAAATAATATTTGGAAAGTTTCAGCTCAACAAAATAAAAAACACACCCCATTTTCAATCATTAAATGTTGAAAAAAACGCGATTTTTTTTTTTCTAGAATATTGCACAATTTTTCGATAAAATCAGAATGGGTGATTGAATGAATACAAATTTTGACTCATTTTATAGATAATGCTTTTAACTTTATCTATCATACATGAAACTTCGTTGCAAAACGAACAGATCAAATGATACATGCGTTTTGTTTATAACCATAACAGTAAAATCAACTTTCAAAATTGTCTTTAAAAAAACTCTGAAAATTTTGCTAACTACCGTAAAATGACTCAAGTAAAACAAATACCAAAGATTTTTCTTCTATATTTGAAAAAACCATATTCGGGACTGACATATTGAAATGATTTTTTTTAACGTTTTTAAAAGATCTTTCGTAAATGACTCTTTTAAAAACCCCACCAGATGGATTTACCATAAATAACAAGATCAAATGTAATAGATATGAACGAAATAATTTACTGCGATTTATAAATAATCTCCTTTTTATTGCAAAAAAAATCTCATTATTCGTTGTTACCATACGAAGACAAAGAACAGTAATAATAATTTTTGCAGATGTAACTTTTAAGAAGAGATTTATATTAATTTCACTATTTTCTTGTCTTGCCTTTTTTTAGCGAATATCTTCTTTCTGCTTAATATCTTGAAGAATAATGTCAAAAAAAAGTAAAAGTTTGAATTTAACTTGAAATGATCATACTATAAATGATGGTAAAATAACCGACAGCAGTTTTCTCAGCCAGTTAACCGTAAAGTTAACTGTAAATTTTTTTTATCTTTACGGTTTTGAAGCCGTTTACAATTAGTACGATTTAAAACCATGAATACAAATAATACGTTTTTTCTTTCCATTTGCCATTAGCATGGCGTAAAAAAGAACTTTAACCGGAGATTAGAGTTAGTTCAGCAGCTTTATGTTGCTGCCATTTATGCGTGAATGTGAATTTCGTATTCTAACAGCCCAAGGGTCACTAATTCGGGAGTGCGGGAAATTCTTCATGCATTGAAAGGAATGGAGGAAAAGTTGTTGCGTCAAGGCAGGGACTCAAACCCTTGTCCTGTCAGTCATAAGATTGGCAGATTAGCCTTCTCGCATATAATATGTACCCATCTGCAAGGAGCTAAGTGGTTTTATTAGGTGGGTCTAGTTCAGGGATGGGCAAACTACGGCCCGCGGGCCAACTGTGGCCCGCCGGAAGATTTTATTCGGCCCGCGGATAGAGTTTTTATTTGCCGATCAGTGGCAAATATAAACAATATACATCCATTTTCTTGTCGACAAAGTTTAAAATTATTTCTGTTTTTCCTTTTTTTTTTACTTTCTCTATTTTTGTTCTACAAAACATAAATTGATGGAATCAGCACAGACAGTTTCAATTGGTAAAATGTTGAGAGCAGAAGTACTTTACAGAATAGCCATAGATTGGCTCCAACTAGCGTTTGTCTTTCTCGAGGAGCTGACTTATGGAATCTAATATAGGTAAATTGTACTTCACATTTGGCAGACTGCGAATTTTACGCTCCGAAGAGCGGACAATCTAACAATCATCTGAAGCATTTGTTTCTAAATATGCCAAATTTTACAAATCATTACCAAAAGTTAGTTTCCAAAATTTAGTATTTCATGCCTAGAAAATCAGTGCTATGTTTGCTTAATCTTATATATGTGAACAAGAGTTTTCAACAGTGAACCTTAGAAAAAATCATTTCAGAAATAGACTAACAGAAAAGCATTTAGCCTTGTTCCTTAAAATAAGCAAATGTCACTTCAAACCTTAATATAAGGAACTTTTAAAAATTAAATCACAATTTCCTTCATCTAACTAAATATTTAAATTAAAACTTGCATATCGCGTTTTTTCTTAAATTTTGAAGTTTTTACTTGGCCCACCAAACATTTTTTTTCTTGATTTTTGGCCCTCGACCAAAAACGTTTGCCCATCCCTGGTCTAGTTGGTAAGAAAAAATTCTGGTTGCTTAACCTTATTAGATGAAAGCAGTTAATAAACGGTTTTTATCACAAACAGTTTGAATATCATTTTCTTTATGGTTGTTTAACTGTTTCGTCTGAATATGGTAAAGAAAAATATTTATATTGAATCATTTTTTCCAACACATTTCTAACGGTACAAGCAAACGCGTTAATATAGAATTTGAAAATTTTATCTTTACTGTTTAAAGATATTCGTGTAAGAATATGGAGAAGAGAAACAATATCTCTTTTATTCATCGTTTCACAATACATTTATTTAGTTTAAACGAGTGAAATAAGTTAAGACTTTAAAAATCTGTGGAAAAATACAACAGGGTAAACTCAAATAGTATTCTGCTTTTAAAATCTCTACATTCAATTACTTTATTGTTTTATTCCACAATAAATACAATGATGGCAATGCAGTCTTTTTATTAAAAAAAAAAAAACGTGCTAAATTTTTCTATTCTCTCTCTGAGATATAAAGTAAAGAGTTTTGCGTTGAAATGAATATTTCTAAATAAATAATTGGCACGTAAAAGTTCCAAAATAAAAGTATCAAATTAACTGTAGATAAAGTGAAAGTACGTAAAAATAATGGAACTCCTTAATAAACGGTTAGGGGATGAGAATGGAGCTAAGAATTAGTAAAATATTTTGCATAATGAAAGTTTTGGGCATTTATTCTTTCAAATATATTTGAAATTTTTTTCCATATTTATCTTTTTCCATATATTTGAAAATTGTTTTTATGTAAACGGTATTCAGAAATAAAAAAAGCATGTTTTTATTATTGAAATTATTCACACATTACTTATTATGAAAATGATCTAAAAATATACGACTTTTTTCAGAACTCTTGCTTGCTTGAATTTTCCGTAGTATAATTATTTTAATTATGCAAACTAGAATGATAAAATTCCTGAACATCTATTCTACAAATGATGTTATTGTCTTAAAATTGTCCTAGAAATAAAAAAATCGCTAATTTTGAGATATTTGATGCACACAATATTTTCTACAAAAATATGCGAAAACCACTAACATTTGCCCAATTATCTATTATTTTACTATTATTTGATACTATTTACTATTACTGTACTATTATTTTAATTATGCAATAAAACTAGAATAATAAAATTTCTAAACCTATTCTCCAAATGATATATGTTCTTCCCTTTGAGAAATATTAATACAATTTTAGTCACGAAAATAAAATCACAAGTTAAGCATTTCATACATTATTTACCAAACACGCAGAGTTAATGTTAGTTTTTATTATTTTATAATTAATCACCATTAATGTATTAAATTATTCTATAAACTTGTATTTATTTAAAAAACATCTTCCCAAGTAAAATCTCTTTTTTAATAATTGCTTCAGAAATTTCTTAAAATTTTCCCAGTAATGAAAAGTTTGTTAATTCTGAAGTAATTGGTGCACACAATAGTTTCTACAAAAATGCGCAAAAAGCCACAAACATTTGCACAATTAATAATGAACACCACTAATCTACATAATTATTTTGAATTATACATTAAACTTATATTTGTTCCGACAGGATAAGTAATATAAATTATTACCATAATTGATATCTAGTTTTTATGATTCAAAATATTTATTTGAAAATTTATTGAAGAGAAAAAACATGAACTTCTATTTATATAGAAGTAAATCACATTCTACTTCCAATAGAAATGTTCAAAAAAATACTAAGATTATCCAATGAATAATTCATTATATGACTTCTAAAATGTAATTCACAGATGGTTTGAATATCATCTTTATTTAGAAAGGTTTTCTAAAAAGAGGATCCCTTGAGTCTTTATTTCGAAAAGCATCTAAAATTTTTGACACCAACTTTTATCACAATTAAGTTTCAAAAACGTGACTACATCATTTACTACGCGATTCATCTCTCAGTAATACAAGAAATCAAATTTCCGTAAAAAATAAGCAAACATTTGCTTAAGAAGAACTTAAAGTAATGAATGCATAAACTGCGTCTTGGGAAATTAAGAAAACTGTTCTTTTTTCTTCCTTATTTTCACATAAAAAATTTAATATAAATAATATTTTAAGTTGATAATCATTACAAGGTTTGAAAAAGAATTTCCAGAGACTAATTTATAAATAATTAAATTAACTTTAAGAATAGGTATAACTTAAAAAATTGTGCAGAAGGCAAAACATAAAATATATCCTATATATAACAGCAATGGTATTAATTATAAATATCGATAGAAAATGCAAGTCGCTAACTGAAAGAAAATATTTTTACAAAACTTTAATTAAGTCCTTCTTCAGATACTAAATAAATATAATTAATTGTAACTAGGTAGTTTAACTATAATTTATAATAAATTTATATTAATATATGAAACAAAACAGTTTTAAACAATAATTGACTTCAGTTTTAATCTGGTTGATACCATTCTTCTCATCCTGAAAAATGTAAATTATCAATAAATTAGTAGGCGAAATCATGCATAAAATGAAGCAAAGACTTGCACCATTAGAATTAATAAAGCTAAAATAATTCCTTTATCTATTTATTTATTATTATTTCTTTATCTTCCAATTTCTTTACGTTATTAGATAAAGAAAACTACATTTTTACTATTTAATTCCAATAAAATGAAGATTAGTTTCATTTAGTAACATTAGGCATGATGTTGTTGCTCAAGGCCAGTTCATAATAGTCAAAATTTGCAACAATCAAGCGATTTTCGCAAGTACTTATCCCTTACGCGAGACTATAGAAAACTTTTTTTCATAATATCTGTATTAAATCTACACCGATAATACCAGTAATTCAAGCATAATAGTATGATTATATTTTCAATTTTGATCTTTTTTTTACCTTTTCGGTATATAGTACTTGCAATTATTTCAATTAGTATCTATTACAAGTACTAATAAGCGCATAGCGGGAGTCAATTATAGCATTTCGATTTCTTGCATTTTTCCTAAACGGATAAGGAAATAACGGAACTTAGAGCGGATAAGCTCAGGGGATCAGACCCCTCCCCTCCCAATGATGTGACCGGGTTCGATACTAGGGATGGCTTGGCTATACAAATTCCGCACCCTGCTGGCACCGACTCCAGTGATAACGTTAAATATCCTCAGTGGTTTACAAAACGAGGGTTAGAATCCCCTTGCCGCTAGGCTAACCGTGGGAGATTTTCGAGATTTTTGCCGCCATGTAACGCAAATCTGGGTTAGTTTCATCAAAAAGTCCTAGAAAGGCAAATTTCTCCTAATACTCAATTAAGGAGTTCTCTTGTTATCTGGATTGGGTTCAAAATTGTAAGGTTACGGTGTTGAGCATTAGTAGTCGTAATTTCAAAAATCGGGTCGGCAGTTCAACGACTGTTATAGTAAGCATATTGATTTCTAAATTAAATATTTTTTTTTTTTTGAGAAATAAAAATTTCTTTTGAGAAAGATTATTTTAAAACAATGGAAAATATGTAAGAAAGAGAACGCAACTACACGCACAGTTTCGGGATAGATTCTTTAAACTTTTGTGGGAGGAAATAAGTAAATGGGAATTTTATTCTCTTTCTTTTCAAACTGATAAAAACTTTTTCTTCCATGTCTCCCTTCTGGTGATAAAAATTCTTTTATCTTTATTCCCCCTTCCTTTTCCACCAACCACCAGAACGGAAACTTTTCGTTCTAAATGGACATCAACTTCTACAATATTTTAAATGAATAAAAGAACTGAAAAAACTTTTGAAACTTATACAAGTTTAAAATAGGGATATAGATCTTTCGAGAAGTCATTTTTGGTGATTCTATTATTGTTATCTATTAGCCAAGTTGAAAATATTTATGAAGTGGTTTATTTTTAAAATATTTTAAAATATTTTGTCTTTAAAATCGATATTTGAAATAAAAAGGCTAATCAAGAAAATGCTAAAGGATTACACAGGATATTAAGGACAAAAAAGCATACTTTCTCTAATTTGGTTTTAGTATAATAAAATATTTACTTTCTTTACATTTTAATCATATAAAAACAGTATTTGAAAAATATTTTACAAATTTATCCCTCCACTTCAAATACGAAAAAACTGATCTGCTCACAAAGAATTGACAGAGATTGCTTTAAAATGAAAACTCCTCATTGGTCAAAAATCAAAATAAATAAAGAAAAGAAAATTAATTTTCCAAATATACATAAAAGTGTTATGAATATGACCCTTTTCCACTTTCTGATTGTTCAGAAAAATCACATGACATGATTTTTAAGAGGCAATAAACATTTTAGAGTCTTTGGCTATCATTAACATAAAATTAATAAATAGTATTTACCTGCAATGTTTTTATTTATACCTTATTTCAATGTTTTTACTAGCAATGTTTATTGAACATTCCTTGTCAATATTATTCTCTATAATAATAACATCATATGTTTTGATTATTCATCAAAATTAAAAGCAATTAAAAACTTGAAACTGAAAGTGTTGTTCCATAATTAAATCTAATTAGTTCGTATATTAGTTTATTACGCAATATTTTATGATAATGATGTTTTAGTTACCGTTTACAATAACTTTACGGTGAATAATTTGCATTTCCTTACATACTTTCGAGATTACTAAGCATTACTTATTTTTAAATTAGTTATATCTACTTTTGAAATACATTTTACGAAAAACTTTGCTCAGTCAAAATATGCAGGTTGCAATATTGAAAACAAGACAATTCTTCAAAATTCTAAAGTAATGATATGAATAAAGTTTTTTCTACTATTGCTAATAATCTATTTGATGAAAAATATTTGATCAGTTCTTATAATAACCAAAAAGCAAAGAAAAAAAGATTTTTGAAACTAATTGTATTGAGAACGATGCAAAATGATTAGATTAAAAAATTTTCCCTTCGAAGTCGGAAACTAAATTTGTGAAACCAATTTTGTCTTAATACAATAAAAAAAAATGAAATATTTTAGTTGAATATCTTGCATCTGAAATTGCAAAGTTAACAGAATAAAGTTATTAGATTTAAATTTTGTCCCATTTGAATTCAATACTAAATCTATAGAACTAATTTTGTCTTAATACAATAAAAAAATTTAATATCTCAATTAAACAGTTTATAGTTGAAGTTGCAATTGTAACAAAAATATAATCAGATTTAAATTTTTTCCCATTTAAATTGGAAACTATGTCTGAGGAACAAATTTTATCTTAACACAATGAAAAAATTTAATTTTCTTATTTAAATAATTTGTGACTGAAATTGCAATGGTAACGAAACAAATATATTATATTTTAATTTCGTCCCTAGAATCGGGGAAACTAAATCTGAGGAACCGATTTTGTCTTAATATAACAAAAAAGAAAAAAAAATTGAAATGTTTTCATTTATTAGTTTTATTTGAATAGTTTGCACATGAAATTGAAATAGTAACAAAAATATTATCTAAATGTTTTCCCCATTTGAATCGGAAAATAAATATGTGGAACAAATTTTAGTCTTAATACAATTAAAAGAATTGGAAATCTCATAATTTAATAGTTTTTTTAAAAAATTTTAATGCTATGATCTGTTTAAAGAATCAAAAATGATAAGGATGCAATCATAAGGGTTGATGAGTCTAATGGAACAAAAATGACATCGTAGCAATCATGGGGGCTGCTGAGCAAAGCGAGCAGAGGGTTGAGTCCTTGATATGGAATGAAAAAGCAAATATATACAATTAGTAGGTGGATATAGCTGATGATTGAATGATGAATTTAATAAAAATTGAAATGTGAATTTTCGGCTCAGTTATAGGCCGATAAGTAAGAATTTGCGGAAAATCTGACTATATATTGCTTTTTAAAATAAGTTAGTTATTTTCAAAGAAAAAAAAAACGTCTCTTTCAAAGCTAGTCAAAATTGAGTTTTGATAAGACTTTTTTTTGTTCTATTTTTTAAATCGGCTTGTCAAGTATAATGAGTTTCTAAAGAGTTTTATTCAAATTCAGTTAAAACCTTAGAAAAATATTCTTTACCTAGACAATTAAGTAAAAAATTTAAAATTTAGATATTTTTAACTGAAAGAACCCATAAAAACTAATAAGTTCATCATCATAGAAAAATAAGTAGAATTTTTTAAAAAAAAGGAAGTTGTTCTATTTAAAATAAAAGCAAAAGCCATATTTTATTTAATTCAGTTGCCATATTTTATTTAATTGCAATTTACACTAAATTTGGTACACACCAATTTATTTCAAACCAAATAGTGCACATTTATTTAATTTAAATAAGTTAATAATAAGGAGGAGTCAAAATACTAGAAATATGCTTTCATAGTTAAAAAAAAACAAATTAGCAAATTACAGTTATAGGAAAATATTCTTAAAAAGTTCAAATGATGAATTATGATTTTAAAGAAAAAAGTCAATATTATTAATGCTATATTTATTATTTGGAGAACATGAGTTAACATCTATTTGGCATATTATTAAGCCAAACTTTTGCACATGCTTATTAATATATTGCAGATAATATTTTAAGTGACTGAATCAAACATACAATGACTTTATTTAAACAAGCATAATTTCTGTTCGACGTATTTTGATTCATTTCGCACAAAATAATAGGGCACTCGTAATCTGAAATATAAGATCACAATATTTTAGCGACACGGAGAAAAAAAATTCCGTTAAAATTACCGTACTGTATGATAATTACGTTTCTGGTTAAAAAAAGTCTCCTGATTCTGGTTAATAAAACCAAAAGTATGCGGTATTTAAACGGTTTATCGGCAGTTTCTCCGTTCAAAGGGTAACGGTTTATAAAAAATGCTGGCTTCCAAAATCATATTTCTTATTACAAACATTTAGTAAAGAAATTCTAATCGCTAATAAGAGTATTTTATGCCATGCTCTAAGGCATCATGTTAAAATTACCAAATTTCACCACAATTGTCATATTATATCTAATATTATGAAACCATATTTAATTGTTAATTTTACCAAATTATTTCAAAAGCCTTTCGGTAAATAATACCGAGCATTTTTGTATTCCCATGGAGCTACAAATATGGTAAGTTTTACCATATTCTGGTATTTTCGCTCATACCCTTTTTTTTGCAGTAGGATAGTGGTCAAAACTTAATACTATTTATTTTACTTTTTGTTTATTCGGCCATATATCAGGAGTCGTTTAATTAAATCACCTTAAAATTTGTTTGTTCTAACTGATTCATACGAACGAGAGCAAAAGTTAAAATATTTTTTTTCATTATTTAATCGCTTTTTTAAAGTTATGATTTGAAACTTAAGTTTGATTTGATTTACGCTGGTTACGTTTGATTTGAAACTTATACAAAATTTTATATCGGTGCAAACAATGTAATTTAAATGAAAAATATTTATCTTTGAGCGACATTTTTCAAATACTTACCTAAAACGAAAATTTAAATATAAATAAGATGATTTAGTTTATTGTTCGTAAGATAATCAATTGATTTAGATTTCGAATTTTATCATTTGTGCATTGCACTTGCATAGTTAAAAATGATATTAAACGTTTTTATTAAAATTTTGAAATCTTTGATCACTTTATTAATTAACAGATTTAACTGATTCAGCGTTGAGTTGTTTTTTAGAAAAAAGAATAACAGAGTTCGCTCTTTAAAAGCGCCTTCGGTCCAGTTTACGGGTAACGAAAATCGTGGCACTTTGAAAAGCGGAGGGTCAAGGGATAGGGCGTTCTCTCCCCATATGAAGTACCGTAGGTTCGAATTCAAGCGGTAGCTGGTTGATGTGAATTCTGTACAAGAGTTGCACCGACCGCAGTGCTGCCATAAACTATCCTCATTGGTTAACGGATCATGGGGTTAGAATCCCCTTGCTATCGGACTTACTATGGGAGGTTTTCATGGTTTCCTTCTCTATGTAAAGCTAGTGTGGATGAGTTCCATAAAAAAACTTCCACATAGGAAAATTTCTTCCAAGACCTGATCCAGGAGTTCCCTTATTTTCTGGATTGGGTTCAAAATTTCAAGGTTACAGAGTTGAACATTGGTAGTCTTAAACTCATAATTGAGTTGGCTGTTCAACAACGGTTAAAAAATAAATTCGTTTTACTTTCTCCTAGGTACGAGCAAAGGACATTCTCCATTCGTAACGCTGTATCGGCGAAGGTCAATTCCTCAAATCATCTATAATATATGTGCTGAGTGCATAAGAATATGATCATTAGTCCCGTTTTTAATTTAGTGCACTGCACAATAAAAATGGACGCAGTACAAAATTCTGGATCAAATTACGGTAAAAAGTACTGCTGTAAGTACAGGATCTGTAACGTCAATGTTACCGTAAAATTATATACCGTAATCTTTACATTAATGTTTATTTAATTACACTAGTTCACTGATTTTACTGTAAATATTACAGATAAACTTACAGTATATCATATTATTTGATCCGTAAAATTTCACGATAAAAAGTACCGGCACTCAAGTTGCCAGTACTTTTTACCATAATTTGATCCGGAGTATCTGACAGCGTGCAATCTTAATAGCTTTTAATATGGACTAAGAAGAAAGATACTTCATAATTTTTGTGTTTTGCTAAAAAATGCAATTTTTTCTGATAATCACTTAGCATTAAGAAACTTAATTTTTAAATGCTTTTAAAATGCACTTTATATTAATTTCAAAGTTTTCACTTACTGCTTTCACAATGAATGGGCAATTTAAATTAAAAATGGAGCAAATGCTGTTCGTTGCCTATCGCTTTTGTAGCCCATGATGGATCCTCATTCTTTAAAGTTATATTTGTATATTTCTATACATTTTACCTACTTGTACATCAAACATTTCTAAATCTGTTTCATGTGATATTCGATGATGAGAACGGAAATCAAACGACATTCAGATCATCATCATCATCTTCTATTTTCCATGGAAACTCACTCGAGTGGTTCGATTTCCCTGAAAAATTCTTTTTAAAGAATCAATAGATTCGGATTATTCTTTTCCGCCCTTTGATGATGGAATTACAGTTCCTTGGATTTGTACTCTTCTCAAATTTGTGATCGATTTCAATAGACCTCGAAATATATATTTTTTTTTCAAACTAAATTATTCGACTGAAATAAAATATTTCAAATTCAATTGATCTACATGCTAAAGCTTTTGTTCAATTGTGCTTGAAATGTATATTTTCATTCAACTGTGGGTGCTTAAATTTGATACTTTGTAAATACATCAATGCGATGGTTCATAATACGATATCTTCTTTAAAAAATTGAGATTTGAATATCATAAATATTATGATGATCTTCATTATTAAATTAATCCATGTTACCCATGGAAATTGTTTAGAATAGGTCAAATTTAGAAGAAGAAAAAAAGTTGTGCTACTTTAAAAACTTATACACATTAAAAATACGCAAAATTTTTTAACTACAGGATAGTGCTAAACTATTTGAATGCGTAAGCTTTAAATAAATTATTACTCCTTTAAGTATCCCTTTTTTTGTTTACTTTTTTACTGGTGTTGAATAGCCAGCAAATTTTTGGGTTCACGGCTGTCACGTATGACTAAGTAGCTTTGTTATATTAAATGCAGCGTAGAAGAATTACAACGTATTAAATGCATAGTCCCGTTAGACGTGGTGGCTCAGGAGATAAGGCGCTGACCAACAAATTAGGTTACTCTGATTCAAATTCCAGCGATGGCTAGTTGGTAGGAATTCTGCATTCGGTTCGCAGCAATCGCAGCGCTGCGTAAAATATTCCCACTGGTATGCGGATCATATGGGTTAGTGTACTCTTGCTGTCGAACTATCCATAGGAGGCTTTCGTAGTTTTCCTCTCCGTGTAATGCAAATGCAAATTTTTTTCTCCATCAAAAAGTCTTCATTAAAAGCTAGTTCCTGATGCTTGATCCAGGAGTTTCCTTGTCGTTTAATCTGGGTTCAAAATTACAAGATTACGGAGTTGAACATTGATAGCTGTAAACTCAGAATTGGGTCGACTGTTTAACGCTGGGTTATAAAATGAAATGAAAAGGAAAGTCTTGGATCAAGCATCGGGACAAACTAGCCTTTTTGGAGTACTTCAATCTGACCGCATTACATGGAGAGAAAACTCAAACCTATTATCAAGCCTATGATCTGTCAGGCTTTCAGATTAATTTACGTCAGTACAGAAGTCAGTGGAATTTGTGTCGACTAAATCTGTCTATCTCTGGGATTCAAACATAGTTCGCTTCATTGAGCTCAGTTTTTTTTTAATTTAAAAAATGTAAAATTATTTATTGTCTTCCAGAATGCTTATTTTGAAATAATTTAACTCTTTTGAATTTTTTTAAATTCATACTGATTTAAACTAAACTATTAATTGTTTTTCAACATTTTAGTGCCTTTAGTAAATATGATTGTGCACTTCTTTTCTAAATTAAAAGAAAAAATTATATAACATATCTAAATATGTGCAAAAAAGATTAATTTTTAGAATTTATGACAATGTAAGTAAGAATTAATTTCTATTTAAAATAAAGAAAAAAATTGTTTAATGAAAAAGAGAAATGTGAAGATAAATGATTCAAAAAATTTAAGAAAAATAATGTTAAGTTAAAAAAAGAAAATCAAAAATTCTATTATCATATAAAGTAGACTTAAAATGGAAAATGGAAATAAATTAGATAGCAAATAGTATTCAATTCAACTTAAATAACATTTAAAAACTCTTTTATTTGAAATAAAATATACGAATGAAGAAAATTAAAATATTTCTTCTTTATTATTTCTCATGCTTGAAAATTTTATTGAACCTTCATAAGCTTTTCTATTTTAATTTCATACTTCAAATTTAATTCGACTCTTTTTTCGTTACAAAAAAAACTGTATCATCACAAAATAGAAAAATTGTATTTTATTTACTTCGCCGTCATATACTAAAACATGATTTGCAATGTATTAATATTAAAAATAAAATGACCTGTAATTTTAAGTTAATGGATGTAATTTTATTTGGATAGTTCTAAAAATATTTTTACCTGTTTGACTTAATTATATATTTACATATTTTAATTTTATCTACATAAAGTATGAGATTTAAATATTTTGACGATGCATTGTTAGAATTTTCAGTCTAAAATTATGATAAAATAATTGGCAACAGTCTGTCCATCCGATTTACCGTAAAGTTTACGGTAAAGAAAACTATTTACCTTTATGATTTTGAAACAGTTTACAACTATTATAATTTCAAAACCGTAAGCAAGACGATTAACTGGACATAGCTAGGGTTTTCGTTAGGTAATGGGCGTTGGAGAGTGCAGGGCACAAATTGAGGAGTTCAGATCATTGGAAACTCTTCATATGTTGAATGGAATGGACGAAATATTGTGGTGTCAACGCTAGGACTTGAGTCCCGGTTCGGTCTGTTATGAGATTGACAGATAAGCGCTTTCGGTTACTTATATATATAACTCAGTTGCAAGGAACTAAGTGGTTTAATTAGGTGGTTTACCGTATTAGGTGAAAGCAGTTATTAATTGGCTTATTTTCTCACTGTTAACAATTTGATTATCATTATCATCTTATTTATGGTAATTTGACTGTTTTGTTTGAATATTGGTAAAATAACAATTAAATAAATTGCTGTTTGAGCATTTTTTCTGAGAAATTTCTTACAGTTTGGAGTTAGTCCTAACAAAAAAATAATTATATTAAAAATATTATATTTTTTATTTATATTTTGCATAAATATCAATTGTATGTAAAAAAGACAATCACCGCACAATAACGCTTCATAAAGTCACCTTAATTAATTCCGAAATAATTTCATTCTGAATAACGAGTGATCTTACAATGGGATTCTTAAAATTCAAATATTCGAAAATTAAACTTTTTGAATTTTTATACATCATAACTTTTTTAAAAACTTAAATTTGACTCAATTTTACTTAAATTTGACTCAAATCTTAGTTGTTATCGTTTAAGAACCTTACGATTACTTAAGAACTTTCAACATATTAACCACTTAAGAGCTTTACAATTATTGCTTACTTCAGAACCTTAGAATGTCAAATCTTTTTGTCAATATATTATTAAATATTTTAATTAATTATGTACGGAAAAAACTTTTATGTGTAAGAATAAAACTTAAACTATGGTCTGCACTAATTAATTTGAACACATTGTCTTAATTAATTCTTACACGAAGAAAAAATCCAGGTAAAAATACCACTCTGTATAGTAATAACATTTCTTGGAAAAAAACTATAATTCTAGAATTAAAACCAAAACATCGTATATATAAACTCTTCATTTGGTAATTTTGTTTGGTTAATATGGTAACTACTATTCGATAATTCTACTTTCCAAAATTTTAACTCTTATTATCGAACATTTAGTAAAATATACGCAATTGAAAAGTAAGTTTAACCGAATAAATGGTTTTTATGCCTTGATCTAAAAAATTATGATAAAACTAATAAACTTTGTCACATTTACTACATTTTATCACATATTTTCACATTCTCTTTGGTTAAAAGTTTTGGTGTTCCCATACAGCTAGAAACATGGTAAATTTAACCATCCATATTCTGGTAATTTTGACCATATTTTTTTTTTCCTCAGTGCCTTTACGAATCATGAAGTTACTATTAAAATTCTGATAATAAATAATAGTTTTTTCACGGAAAGCGCTTTTCACACTGTTGTTTATATGTAAAACATTTACCTTGTGTACAGTTTCAAATATTTCAGGAGAAAAAAGATCAAAATACCCACTGACAGGAATATACATTTGTAGATTTTAAAAGCGTTTTTCTCAAAACATAGGGAAAAAATGCAAAAGTTTATTTAGTCCGAGCAGGTAATTTATAACATTATAAATTTTTTTCAATAACACCTTTTTAATTTCCATTTATATAGTACAAATGTAAACTTAAGGTAATGTAAAATAATAGTTTAACCGACCTGTCCATAGTATATTCTCTAGAGATATGTAAAGAAAGCATTATTTGTAAAATTTCAGGAGTTTTGAACAAAAGTACTTTGAAACAATGTATTTAGAATGAAGGAAAAATAAGAGAAAAATTAGTTTTGAGGACAAGAAAAAAAAAAGAAAAGAAAAAGACACAATTATCAATTCAATGAATCCTTTTTTAAAATCATTATAATTTCTAATCTATTTGATATAGAAATGAAACTCAACCGATTTTCGAAAAAGGCAAGTTCATGGTTTGATTTTAGATAAAAAAAACAACAGAAAAGTGATATTTTGTCGGAATTAGATTAAAAAAGGTAGTTGGGTACTAAAAACCTTATTTTTCATTTTTATTTATTTTACTAATTTATTTATTTATTTGTTGTAAAATAATCTTTGTTTTAAGCTAAAAGGGACTATTTAAGTCTATAATAAATGGCAAATCCGTAGCAAAAACAAATAATCTGGTCATGTTTTTATTACAGAAATTGCTTCCATTTTCGGTATTTGAGCACTTTTTGTTACTTTTTTACGTGCACTGCTGTGATAAAATCCATAACAAATTACTTTAATAGTATATACCTTAAAAACGAAATTTTTTTAGTGCCAACTTTACAGAAACTTATAATGGAAAGTATCCTTTTTACTAAAAAAAACTTTAATCTTCTACGCAATTTATCATACTCATGTAAATAAAATATATAAGCAATTTTACTTGTTTACATTAAAAGACAAAAAATATGTTGTCTTAAAAGAAAAAGGAAAAAATAATCCCCTTCTTATCAGCCATTATACGAACAGCTTCCTTTTAGAAGAAGTAAACATAAAACTTTTTTTTCCTTCTCTATCTTTTAAAAGAATGTATTATATTCGTAACAAAACTTTACTTTTAGTTTTTAAAGAAATACTTGTAAAGCTATTGACTTAGTTATTTAAGAGAGAGTAATGTGAAAGCATTAATTACTAAAGTGTTAATGTAGAAATTGTGATACAGTGTTATGCACTTCTTTATATCATCCTTTGTACAAAACATGTGCTAAAAATTTGCCGGAAATAATATATACTCAGTTTGTACAAATACATTGCAAGGATATTCATTATGGTAGTATTAATGTAGTATTGCAATTTTGATATAGTGTTTAAGTCTATACATTTGTTTATTATCATATTTTTCTACTAAAAATGGTGTTAAAAATGCACCAAACCAATATGTAATATATTACACAAATACTTTGCAAAGATGTTCATTACGGTAGTACTGAAATTATGACATAGTGTTTATGCTTATATATTTTCTTTGTACCATATTTTGTTCTAAATATGGTGTTAAAAAAGTGCCAAATATGTACACATATTGTACAAATACGAAGATTCCTTACAGTAGTTTAATTGTAGCACTGAATTTTAGATAGAGTGCTTCTGTTTATAAATTTCTTTAGAATCATATTTCATACTAAACGTGGTGTTAAAAAAGCCCCGAACCTAGTTTTTGTCCGTATTGTACAAAAAAGTTGTAAAGATAGTCATTACGTTAGTGTTAATGTAGCATTGGATTTGGGATACAGTGTTTGTGTTTATATATTTCTTTAGTATCACATTTTGTACTTAACACGGTTTTAAAAAAAGCGAACTTAATATGTACTCTTATTGTATAATCATGTTTCAAAAATATTAACTGGTGTTAATGTAGCGCTGAAATTGTAATTTAGTGTATATATTTTTTTACAATTCCTTAGAGTCATATTTTGTATTAAACATGGTGTTAAAAAAGTGCCGATTTTAATTTTTACCTATATTGTAATTTGAACCCCTATTGTACAAGTAAGTTGTTAAGATATACATTACGGTAGTGATAATGCATAGTGTTCGTGTTTATATATTTCTTTAGAACCATAATTTGTACTTCGAAATGCCCCGAATTTATTATGTATCCATATTATTCAAATAAACTGAGAATTATTTTTTTTCTAAAATTATCATATTTATAAGTCAAAAGAAAGTCTCAAAATGCTGCAGAAGCGTTTTTATTTACTTTCTAGAGTTTAAGAAGGATTTTTTTTGGGATAATCATTATTAAATGTTTTCTTCTTCATTTCCTGAAAGTTTTATAAGCATTTGGAAACATATATTTTCAAGAGGTTTAATTTCAAGTGTGATTTTTTAAATTTTTTAAAAATTTTAAAATAACTACAATATTTCAACAATTTTTGTAAATATTACATCAACGGTTCCAAATGGTTTCAAAAATATTGCAACAACTGGGTGTAAAAATTGATCGATTTCAAAATTTAATTTAAGTAAAATGGAAGAAGATAGAAAAGTAGACTTTCCTACGTTCTTCTTAGGAAATATCTTGCTTTATTCTCCCCAAATAATTTTTATAACAAGCATTGAACAGCCAACACATTTCTGAGTTTACGAATATCAATGTTCAACTCCATAGCCTTGTAGTTTTGAACCCAACTTAGAAGACAAGAAAGCTCCTGGATCAAGATTTGAGACAAACTTACCTTTCCTTCGTAGAGGACTTTTTGATAGAACTGACCCGCCTATTTGAGTTACATGGGGAGGAAAACCAAGCTGGGTAAGTCCAACAGACAGGGGATTCCACCCTATGATCCGTCCACCACTGAAGATATTTAACGTCATGACTGTGATTGATGTGAGCTAGGAGAAGCATCCGTATCAACCAGCCACCTCTGGGATTCAAACCTACTTCACCTCATTGGAAGGCAAGCGCTCCATTCCCTGAGCCACCATGACTCTCTCCAAATATTTAAATTAATTACAAAATTCGACAATTCGTTTAACTGAGAAAACAATTAAACAATATTTTTAAATTAGCAACTTTTTGCATCAATTTCGTGATGCTGTTTGAGGACAAAATTAGCAGGCACTTGCATAAATATTTAAGTTGTAATGGTCTAATTCTGGTCATGTTACTATTAATGATAAAACACCATAAGTATTTTCTAAAAGCAAGGTACACATTTGAGAAAAGCAGATGTGGGAAATAGCTGTACTTAACGAAAGTTATCCGATAATTACACTGTAAATAATACCAAATCGAATTCCGATATAATGTACCGACACTTTGCATCTATGAAATCCCCTGTACCTTAATATACGTTTTTACCGGAAAATATTATACAGTATTTTTTACAGTAATGATTATTTAGTTAGAGTGATTCAGTGATTTCATGATAATTTTCACTGTAAAAATTACGATATATCAGATATTTTTGATTAATATGTTCCGTTAAAAATCGGTTTTACGATAAGAAGTACCGGCATCTAAAGTGCCACTACTTTTTACCGTAATTTGATGATGGATTTTTTTTACAGTGTATTAGAATTGAGACATAAGAAACAATTCACAAGTTAGAAAATACAAAATCTCCCACAGGCAACACCCTTTCTACAGGCATTGTTTAGTTTTTGGAACTAGTTTCAACCCTTTTGTTACCACCACATTTTGGCGAAACTTATTTGAAAAATCACGGATTATTTTAAATTTTTATTTTTAGAATTCTATGTTGTTTTTGGACGGATTTTATGGAGCTTTATATTAATTCCAATCACATGGACGAATTTTGTAAAAAACCAAAAAAGCTGAAAATGGAAATCCAAATATGTTATGTGCAAAAACACTTTTTAAATATTTGAAATAATACCTAGAATATGAGCAAGAAAAAAGTGTAAGTATGAAGCATTTATCCAAAAAATGTTATCAAAATCTTAATAAAGATATCTATGCGTGATTTTATTTATTTATTTAAAATGTTTGAGCATAAATCCCAATGAGTGATTTTAAAAATACGCGAATACGAATCTCGACATTTAATTTTAAAATCGCGTAAATACGAATCTCGATGATTGATTTTAAAATCGCATGAATATGAATCTCGATGTTCGATTTTAAAATAACCCAAATGCGAATCTCGATATTTGGTTTCAAAGTCGCGTGAAAACGAATCTCGACATTTAATTTTAAAATTGCGTAAATACGAATCTCGATGATTGATTTTAAAATCGCGTGAATAGGATTTCAAAGTAATATAATNCGCATGAATATGAATCTCGATGTTCGATTTTAAAATAACCTAAACGCGAATCTCGATATTTGGTTTTAAAGTCTCGTGAAAACGAATCTCGACATTTAATTTTGAAATTGCGTAAATGCGAATCTCGATGATTGATTTTAAAATCGCAGTAATAAGAATCTCGATATTCGATTTTAAAATAACCTCAATGCGAATCTCGATATTTGGTTTCAAGGTCGCGTGAAAACGAATCTCTACATTTAATTTTAAAATTGCGTAAATACGAATCTCGATGATTGATTTTAAGATCGCGTGAATAGGATTTCAAATTTCAAAGTAATATAATTTTTAAGCCATTTGAACTCATATCATAATTGTGACTTTTAAATCTTGTGAATACAAAACATATATANTTTTTAGTTATTTACAGTCAAAGCAGCATGATTAACGAGTCCAGTTTCGGCATAATCTTTTATTTTACTAAACGAAGGTGAAATAGCAGTTTCACCCCTCTCCAGACGGAGATGGGGGGTGACCCATATCCCGTCTAAGCTGACGGATTTTATTTAAGCATGATAAACAACAAAAAGCCACGCAAAAACATTCGGTCCTGCGTTATATAGGATGATTAAAAAGAGTAAAAAGTCCAGTCATATGCCTTTTTTGTATTCTTACGCCTCATCAAATTTATTTATTACTCATTAGCAAATCGTTTAATCTTTCCTTATATGGAAGTGAAAGATCTTAAAATAACTTCTCTTTTGAAATATAAATCTAATTATTATTCATTGGCATGTTTTTAGCCTTGAAGTCCCAAAATAGAATTTCTACCCTTATCCTTTGCCAAAGATATTTTATGAAAACGAATGAAGTTTTAATGCTTTTATTAATACAAAAATATTTAATTTTTGTATTACATATATATATATCTATATCTATCTATCTATATATATATATATATTGTTCTTTATTCAAACACGGCAATAGGTAAACAAACGATTATAAAATAAAATCTGAAGCAGAACATTTGAGACTTATTTTTTTGTAAATAAAATATTTAATTTCGAATGCTTGATTATTAACGACAAAATGCACTGTAATAAATAATATTATAACAAGCCTTTTTTCTCCGAAAACATGAAGAAAAGAAGAAAGATCATAAGCTGCATTCCCCAAAGGGCATAAGTCGGTCTGAAAGATATATTTAGATAAAATAATGTTCTTCTTTTTTTTTTCTAGTCATTAACTGCTAGAGTGTCACTTAAAATGGCTTTCTTAAGGATCCGTAAATAAAAGTAATGATAAATGATACGTATCAAAGCAATTTTATTTTGAGGGTTAGCTTTAAAAAATAATTTTTATAATAAATTCTTTTTTTCCATAATTCTTTTTTATTTTTCTTTTGCTTTTCAATTTAGTAGCATACTGTGCAACAACTATAAGCACATTTATGTTTTAAAATAAACCTATTTTTTTTATTTATCCCGAATTATAATTGATATTAGACAGATAAAAAAATGCTATGTTAATAAGGAAATACTATGAAATGAAATTTGTAAACTCTAGATTCACGTATCTTATTTGAATTGCTCTATACTCTGTTTAAGTTAAGAAAAAACCATTCTCCCTATGGAGAGAGCCTATTTGCATCTAAGTGCACGCCAAATGAATGATGAGTTCCAAGCGTAATCGCCAACTCTTTAAACGACGTTGCAAAACCTTCTTCTTGCTTGCTTTTTGAAGTCGTATAAAATGAGGAAAATAAAACTTATTGAATCAAAACTATTGTATTGTTAATAAGAACTATTAAAAATGATATCTGAAAATAGTAATAAATATACACCTTTTTCTTCGTATTTAAAGAAACTGATGAGAGAATAATAAATATTGTTGTGATAATAAATATAAATATTGTATTCTTGCAGACGATTTTCTTCTACAGCAAAACAAAATTTAAAAAAAAAATTCTTTACATCGCATTTGATTTGTTAATAGCATATCAGCATAAGACGTGCTAGTTTTAGTGGTCTAATCAAATCTAATGATCTTGCAAAGTCATATTGCTCTTTTTTAAGAATGAAAATGTTCTTACTATTTATGGAAATATGTCTAGGATTCCAGTAAGGCTACGGAACTACAACACTTTTTTATTAATTCTATGATATATATCATAAAAGATAGCATGAATTAAATTTCTATATGACGAGCTTTACTTTTAAAAGCTTTTTCATTGTTTTGAAAGTATATTTATATAATTTGATAATGAAATAAAACGAAACTATGTGCTGTCGCTGCTATGTTTATATCACAACGATCTTTTTCTTAACTTGCAATGGAGTGTGGGGGCGAAAAAGGCTAAATTCATTTCGTAATAAAAGAGATATTATCCTAATTTTGATGTCAAAACTTTTATATTGTTTAAAAAAAGGAAAATATAATAATGAAAAGAAAATACAACGTCAGAAAAAAGATATAGTGGTGAGGGAAAAAAGCGGCATTTATAAAAAATATGTGAGCAAAACATTGATTTAGCTTACTTAAATAATTATAATAATGAATAAAATACAATATGTTTAAATGGAGAATTCTCCTGTCTTTGAAATTAAAATTTTGTACGGTTTGAAAAAGATTAAAAATACAATGTTGAGGAGAAAATAAAAGCAATTAAATAAAGCGTGATGATATCATTCAATTAACTTACTTAAATTCATATATTGAGGGATAAAACTGATTATATTTGACAATAAAGGGAAAACTATCTTGATATTGGTATTAAAAACTTTTACACGGCTTAAAAAAGAAAAGAAAATGCAATTTTGAAAAGAATTTAAAAGGTTGAAAATAAAACAAAATTTAAAGAAATGTCTTAGCGGAATATTCAATTAGCTAACTTAAATTTCTAATATATTTAAAGGAAGAATTAGTTATTAAAACTTTTACATGGCTTAAAAAAATAATAAAAAATACTATGTTAAAGCGAAAATATAATGTTAAAAGGAAAGTACAATATTAAAAATTAAATAAAATGTTGAAAGGAAAATAAAATGCTGAAATTAAAATACAATATTGAAAAGAAAATACAATTTAAACAAATATGCAAACGCATCATTCAATTAGCTGATTAATATTATTGCATTGTTTAAATCCTTCACTGGTTTTAATTTTCTTTTCTTTTATCAATACAAATTCTTGTAATTCAATCTAATGTATTATGCAGTATTGAGTGTTTTCAAACAAATAATGCTTGTTATTACACATAATAATTCCCACTGAAATTCAGTTTATTCAAGTTATTATTAGCACAACTATTATTCTTTATTTATTTATATATAAAAAAAGAATAATTACTATGCCAGATGACAAAAAGCTTAGGAAAAGAAAAATAGAGAAACTGTTCACGAATCTTTTGTTTATCGTTAGGCGACGAAGAAAAGTTTTCTCTTTACACAAGAAGTACATACTTACAAAACGAATCGTCTTTTCGTACTTTATTGAAGGCAGGAATACCATTAGGCAATAATGCAATATCCTCTATTGAGGAAGAATAATTAAATATAGCAGCTGTCAAGAGGGTTTCAATGCTAACAAATGAACATTTTCAACCAAACAAATCATATAAAAGATTTAGTTACGATGAATAATGGTGAGTTGAAGCATTACAACTATTTCCAGTAGAAAAAAAATATTTCACATTTAGTTTTGTCTGACATCCTATTGATCACGACTTAAGTAAATAGCGTAATCTAAATTTATATATAATTAGATGAACAAGATGAAGCTTGTAGTAAATAATAATCATCTACAAAATTTGCTGCTTACTGTTTATTTGTTAATGACTAATTTGTTTTGTTTATTTTCAAATAATTTGATATTATAAAGCATTATAAATGACCTCGTGGTAAGTAAGATACAAATCATTCAACTAACGCCTCTAACCATTAACACTGCTTTTCGAAGCTCTGTCGAAAAGGAAAATAAAAAAGCCATAGTTTAGGTGCTTTATACTTGAAGCAGTGCGAGGAGTTTAAACTAAATATATAATCTTGTCGTGAAGAATTATCTGGGCTTTAGAACAGACAAATTACTTAAATATTTTAAAAGTAATTAAACTTTTTTTAAAAAAGCCAATTTGGCAAAATTTTTCTTCCTAGATGAGAATTATCAAAATCACTTCCTTATTCTCAGTTTTTAGCAAATGTTTTATGAGCCCAGATAATGCAACATTGGAGTAAGTTTTTAAATATTAAAAAATTAGACAGCAAACGCTTTTCATTTTCACAAAATTGTGGCTTTTCTCCACATTGACGTTTTGTGCAAATTTCAAACTAAGTGCTTTCTATCTAAGCTCCGGCTTTAGATAGTCTAAACTTGACCTAACAGTCATGAGCAACAGCTGCAAACTAACAGCAGTTTTAAAAATAGTATATTATTCGCAAAAAAAAAAAGGCACCACTTCATAATACGGCGGAGCCTTCGTTAAACAGTCTTAACAGACATGGTAGGAATGCCATGTATAATTTCAACCCTGATCACGTGACTTGAGCTGCTTACATTAATATAATACACTAAATAAATTATATACCTGATTATAAACTCTTATGCACAACATCAGTGGTGAGCATATATGGCAACGTTACTTTTAAAAAGTAACGAGTAAAAGTACAAGTATTTTTTGAAAAAGTATCGAGTAAAAAGTAAAAAGTTCTTATTTTAAAAAGTAACGAGCAAAAAGTACAAGTAAAAGTACAAGTACTAAACAAAAAAAGTAACGATTTAAAAGTACATTTCTAGGAAATCGAAAATTCAAAGTA
>NC_092206.1:98175434-98177246 GCF_043381705.1 Parasteatoda tepidariorum
GATGTAACTCTTTCAAAAGTACATAAAAATGGTTGCCATCAGGGGTGTACATGTAGATTTGTTAAATACACCTTGTGCGTCACCTAGGAATCAAATCTAGAACCCGACACTCGAAATTTTTGCTCTGTTACAATCATACCCTGTTACAATTGACCCCACTCTCCCTTATTATTCGCAAAAAAAGACACCATTTCATAATATGGCGGAGCCTTCGTAAAACAGTCTTAACAGACATGGTAGGAATGCCATGTATAATTTCAACCCTGATCACGTGACTTGAGCTGCTTACATTAATATAATACACTAAATAAAGTGATATACCTGATTATAAACTCTGATGCACAACATCAGTGGTGAGCAATACAGATATCGTCGAACCATTATCTATCCTGTTTTTAAAGGTTCTATCTTTTGATTACTGTGATAGGAATGACACGTATTATTTTAAATCTTCTTTTAAACGGCGTGGACAGCACATGAGCTGCTTGTATATCAAATGCATATGTTAAAATACTGTAAATGCTCGATATTACGAGTACGGCCTATTACGAAAAGTCTGCTATTACGGCAAATTTCTATGTCACCCTCTAAATGATTGTATTGAAGATGCAAAAATGTTATGTTTATAACGAGAAAAATTGTTAGCCTTCCGCTATTACGACCAAAACATTTTTTGAGGCAGCTTAAGTGATTACTGTTAAACGAGAAAGACCTATTCGGAAAGCATGTTTATTTCATTCTGGCATGAATGTCGAAAAGGAAAAACGAGCATCGTTTCTTTCCTACAATTTAAACTCCTTATAAGACCACTACCTTTACCTTTTTTTTTCGGCAAAAGTTTTTTTAAGATTTGGAAACATTTTCAAACATTCCTGTCCTGACATTTCCGTTATTCATAAAGTAGAAAATTGTACTGTAAAGAAAAATATCCTTGCGTAATTACAAACAAAAGCCGGCAGTAGGATTTCTAGAAAAAAAATTAAAACCATAGATTATAAATCTCTTTTAATTTCATATTGTGACAAATATAAGATCAGCCTGTCATTGCAAATATAAACTGTATTGCCCTTAAAATAACAATTGCTACGTAAAAGATCCCTAGCAGGAATGGGTACCGCCCTTAACATAACACACTACAACAAAAGGAACTTCAAGAGCAACAATTCATCACAATTTTTAAATATCACATAAATACTACACCACATGCTTAGAATCCTGTAAATAACTAGTATAAATATTTTCTAAACTGTTCAAGAAAAAGACAATTTGATTTTGTGTTTTTCTTTTTCAAAATTGTTTAATTTAAATCAAGAAAGATAATATCAAATAATATCAAGAAAGATAATATGATACTGTGACTAATACTTGGTAGTTGTATTTGGCAAATATTAAGCAAACATTAGCAAGGAAGTATTTGACTCTCTTTTAGCCATGCATAATACAGTGTATAGATAATTTTATGCATTTTTAGCATTCAAATGCAATTAATCAAAATTAAAGTTGTTAAATGTTGATTGATTATAATGAGCTAAAACTGCTTAAAAAAACAAAAGTTTTGAGAGATACTCTGAACACCTAATTCTAAAACCAAAAAAAAAAAAAAAAAACTTATATATTAGGGTTTAAAAATTTGTGATGTTACTATTTTAAGTACCATGCCTTAAATGTTCAGCTTTCTTTTTTAACGGTTCTTAGTGAATAAATTATCCCTAATAGCAGTGATTCTCAACCACTGTGCCGCGGCACTTTTGTGTGCCGCCAAATAATGGAAATGATACGTATATATATATATATATATATATAAATATGTAA
>NC_092206.1:98177422-98199621 GCF_043381705.1 Parasteatoda tepidariorum
TGCGGTCAGTGTGCGGGTGGGTGACCACTTGGATCAGTCTGCGTAGGGAGCGAGGGTGTGCGGTATGGGTCTTCGTTAAACTGTTCTACCGTAAAGTGCTCGACTTCACGTGCAGCTCATCGGGTTACCGAAGCGGGGTTGCCATCCCCTCTGCAGAGGATCAAAATTGTGATAGCATGTCTTCGGATCATCCTCAGGAATGTTTCCCAGACCGTCGCCAATAGCCCATTGTGCAGCTCTAGTGCGACGTAAATGAACTACAACAACAACTAGCTCTTTCTCGGTGTGGCTTTGAAAATGTTAGCAAAATTACCAACAACATTGAAAGTTTTGGCTCTTAAATGTTTAGCACCCTATGAAATATTTAAAGCGTAGTAGTTGGCAGACCTGCTTTCAACAACAGAGGAATGAAACGGTTGGCTGCCAGTTGGAGTTTTGAGATTACAACTAGTAGTCCAAGATATCCTAAATCATAGTTTTACAAAGAAAATGGTAGACATTGCTACCAATCTTTTAAGAAAGTCTGGAATAGCAAATCTTTATAAAGTATTACTAGAATAAAGATGTACTCCGATTCTGGGAATTCATTTATCCTTGGACAGAGATTGATTGATATTGATGGAAACTTGTTTTGCTTTGAGCTTGGATCGTGTAAACAAACATCCAAGAACTTGGTCCAACTTCTTGGACGATAGTAGAGCATGTTCTACTTTCCATCCAAGTTTTTTCTCCCTTAACCAATCACCGTCCTAGGTTTTGTGACGTCAACAAGCAGGCAGCAAATTATGACATTTTGTTGTCTGTTTTCATATATTTTAGTCCAAATAAATTGATCTGTTGCGATTTATTTGTGTTATCGTGATTTTATATGAATTTATTCAGTAATTTTAAAGTCATATAAGTATGATTTTATAATGTTGAATATGAACAATGCGCATGCGCAAGTGTTTCTCCCGTCCAATCAGTGACATTCAAGAACTTTTTATTTTATTTTATGACCGCTGTTGAACAGTCGACCCAATTTTTGGATTTACGACTACAAATGTCAACATTCAAGAACTTGGATAGTGTCAACGAATCATCAAATTTCTTGGACAGAGAAATCCGTCCAATTTCTCGGATACAAGAAATTGGACCGTGTAAACAGGCCTTTAGGTGCGGTCGTTATGTATGAAGGAAAAACTTCATTTAGGGGCACAACAACAGACGCTCTTAAAATGGGTTTGCACCCTTCTCTGCGTTGGGGTAAAGGAGAAAAGTTTTCTTTTTTTCATCGTTGGTTTGTTCTGTATTTTTACATTATTGATAAACAGTACTGCTCTATTAATTTAGATATTTCTTTGAGAATACATATATCATCCATGTTAATTAAATCTTCTAACACATTTTGACGTAGAGAGAAAGAAAAAAATGGCGGTTAACGGGAAGTAGCGTACCCAACGATGCAGGTAGAATTGTACAACAATCGGTTCACAAGAGACCTACCATTCACTTTGCTTCTTATGCGCATGCCCTGGATCTTAGTTCAAACGACGCTCTGCTAAATCTGAGTTTGTTGCTCATGCTGTAAGTTGTTTTTCTGGTATAGCATACCGCAACGAGCAGTTCCCCGAGTTAGTTACACAATCCAAGTGTTGGACCTCTTGTCCTTCTTATATTTTTTACTCCAAATCCTGGAACATGTAATTGTGCTTTCAAAAAATAAATAAATAAATAAATTGAATGTGTGTAGGATTTTTTGTTTTATCGCATATTTAATTTCGCAATTGTTTTTTGCAAATATTTATATTTTAATGTAGTTTTTGAAATTATTTTTACTGCTAGCTGTCTGCATTTACTTCTGTGCCGTGTAATCAATGTTGATTTTAAAGGAGTAGCTGAAATGATTGTTATTCTCCTCCTATGGTTGCATGTAATTGTAGTCATTTATCTGTTCACAATTGATCAAACTAATTAAGAATTTATATCAAGAAGCATTTCAAATAGGTTCATTTTGGTTCTTCAAACAGGGTAATTTTGGTAGCGTTCGCAAAGTATAATAGCGCGTATCATTTAACTTCGCGTTGCAATCTATAAGAGTCGGTGAACGTTTTAGGGATGGGAAAGGAGTCTACTAGCAATCATGATTTTAACTTAAAAAATAAGGCGTTCTTAATGACGTTCATGACATCAGTGGCAAACTCCAATTTGAAGGTATTAAACCGTGGAAAAAAATGGTTTGGTTGCAGTTTTGAACAACCGTGCATAAACGAACTTTGCCCATAAAATCACTCAAGTACGCAACAGTTATACACTGACTTCACCGTTTATCTAGAAAAGTAGGTTTTGACCGTAAAAATATACGGTAAATGCAAGTTAAGTTAAATATGTTTTGACTGTGTACGTAATTGAGTCGAAAATTTGTAGGCAAGCGAAGTTTACTCAAAATTTGTATCTGAAATCAAAATAGTTGTTCAAAATAAAATAGGTAAACATATCTATTGCATGTTTTAGGTTTATTGCTTTTTTAACATTAAATATGTGCATTTGTTTATAATAACGATTTCATCTGCTATTTTACTATTTTGAATTGTCGTTATAATGAACTTCTACTGCACTTTAAATTTATATAGAAAATGTAAGCTTTATTAAATGTAGTCTTAGAAAAACACGTTTATGATATTTAACAATCAAACCTTAAATTTTGATTTTCAAATGACTAAGAAGTTTTCCAAAAGTTGCGGAGGCTTATTTTAACCACCGAAGAGTTACTATAAGCTCTTGATGCGATTTGTTCTTCCGAAGAATGTTTTCAAAATTCGAATACAGATAACGGAGAAAGTTAAATAAAATACTTACAACAACATTTTACAAATGATGTGAGTAACATATACTAAGCTTCTTATTGAAAAAGTGATTCCAAGGAATAAAGAAAAAAATTTGCTCTATCTAAAATCAAACGAAAATTTGTACTTGGTTGAACAATTTTATTAAAACCTTCAAAAATTCTTTTTCGACATTTCACTAACATTTTTCTCACTAAACCTTAACTTTCGTGTAACTTATCAGGAAACGCAATATAAGGATCTACAATATAGGAATTTATTTTAAATACTTTAAAAACCGAGAACACAAAAAGTTTAATCTCTTTACTTTTTTATTACAAACAGTTAAATAAAATCAGTTAAGAAAGCTCGTGGAAGAAACCGAATTAGAAATAATAATAATAAACCTATGTAAACACCAATTGACTTTATTTTTGATAAAAAATAAATCGCTGTAGCAGAAAATGGAAAATTCTTATATACGTCGTCATGGGTTTCAAGGGATTTTGTGAACAAGTTTGTTTGCAATGCTTAAACAGTTAGAATTGTTGTGCATAGAAGCATGCCATTCCTATATAATGCACTCCGGTGTTTTTTTTTAAATGCGTACAACTCTAAGTGTTTTTTTTTTCTTTCCTCCAAGCCCTGAGCATGTACCTAGGTTATGAAAACCCTTAACCATATAGCCCAGGACTTGGCCGCTGGTCCAGCTCCACTCCAGCCTAAATAACATAATATTTAAAAAAATTTAAAAAAAAAGGAACAGATTTTACTGAAAGTGTGGAATTTAGGAAGAAATAAGACAAAAAAATATTATACATGTGAAATGGAAAGTTATTAAAATTTTAATAGATAGTCATTATCCGCTAAGAAGTTCATCACTGTTATTAATCTTTTGTTTAAAGTATAGTTTGTAATAAAAGTTTTCTGCCAAATTTCTAAATTTGTTGGGCTAGGTTGACGACTATGCCAGGAGACAGTGTAGGAACAATTAGTGAGATAATGTTCAGGCGAACCTTGTTGGCCGCAGGTGTAAAGATCAGTATCTGTTATATGCAGGTAATTAAAGAAGGTTGGGAATGGTCCATGACCCGTCAAGAACCAGATGACTTGTTTTGGAGGAATTGTTTTGAAAAAAGTAACATTGTTAATAATTTTGAATAGACGTCTGCCTCTGTCTGAATTATTCCATTGAAATTGCCATTTTGTTAGAAGAGAATCTTTAATACGTCGTTTAAGATATGAAACTGGAAGTGGGTATACATAATTTTTCGGTTGTCTCGTAGATTGTTTAGCTAAATCATCTGCTTTTTCATTACCTACTCTATTGCTGTGTGCTTTAATCCAGGAAATTTGAATTGATGTGTGTTGTAGTTCTTGTTGAATATCAAAAGAAATTCTATTATTTGTGCCAAAATCAAGTATTGATGATATTGATGCTTTTGAGTCTGACCAGATGATATAACTATCATTATTATTGAAGTTTTCAGTGCTCTTAATATATTTAATGCATTCAAGGATTGCCAACTGTTCGGCTTGAAAGATTGAATTTTCCCTGTCTAATGTGTAACTTTGTGAATGTGTAATATTGAGGAAAGCAAAAGCTGTGCCCGTGTTTGTCTTCGAGCCATCTGTAAAATAGTTTGTTTTTCTGTTAAAATCAAAATTATTCTGTTCTACTAAAGTTATTTTGTTAATTGTGTGAAAAGAAGGATGGCGATGTGGTATTTTTAGCTTTTTCTCATAGTCTAGTGTATTATACGTTATATTATTAAAATTGGCATCTTTTTGGAGGTGAGTTACGGTTGTTGAACAAGATATTGACATAATCTGTTCTGCGAGAGGAGGAATATTTGTTAGTACTTGAAGTGCTGCCGTTGGGGTAGAATAATATGCTCTACTCATGTTTAAAAGAAATTTTCTTTGAATAGATTGTAAAGAGCGATAAATACGTGGAGAGATATTCGTAGCCCATAGGCTGCAACCATGAGCTAATGCGGGAATTATTACTGTATTGTATATTAATTTTCTCGCTTTTTGGTTGATACCCCATGATTTTTGGTTGATTTTTTGAAGCGAATTTAATAATGTTTTAGATTTTTGTTTTAAAAGATTAATGTGAGAACCCCAGTTTAATTTTTTGTCAATGACTACTCCTAGATATTTAAAATGATTAGAATGTTTAATTTTAATATTGTTGATTTTAAATATTGCACTGCGATCTGTGTTATAAAAGTGGATGTAAACTGTTTTTTCTATAGAAAGATTTAGAGCATTTTGAATTAGCCATGTGTGAATTTCATTAAGGGAATTATTTGTAATCTCTTCCAAATTTCTCCTTGAGTTGGCAAAAGTCAGTATAATCAGATCGTCTGCAAAAGCTTGGATCATATAATTTTCAGAATGTATGTTAAGCAAACTATTGATAGTAAGATTCCATGCTGTAGGACCAATACATGACCCCTGGGGACAACCTTTTGAAATGTTTTTAGTTACGTAACCTTGATCTGTTGAAACAATTGCTTGTCTATTTGTGTTTATACTTTCTATGAAAAGGCAAAGATTAGAGGGAATATGATGTTTTGACAACTCATAATTAATTATACTATATTGAATGTTGTCAAAAGCACTTTTAATATCTAAAGATATAGCTGCAACGTGTTTGTAATTATTTTTTAGGTGTGTTAAATTATCTTTAAAATTATCCAAAGCTAAATGGACTGACTTGCCGAATCTGAAACCGTATTGAAAATCTGAAAGGGCGTTTACATTTTCCAAATGAAAATTTAGTCTTTTAATAATAAGTTTTTCCAGAAATTTACCCAAGCAAGGTAGAAGGGTGATTGGGCGATAAGATGTTAAATGCTTTGGATCTTTGCCCTTTTTTAGAAAAAGTAAAACCTGACCTTTCTTAAAATGATCTGGAAAATAATTTAGAGCAAGACATTTGTTGAAAAATTTAAGTATTAAAGTACTGAAAAATGAGAATAAAATTTTAACTACAATGTAATCTATTCCATCGATGCCGGGTGCTTTTTTGCTGTTAAGAGTTTTAATTAGGCGTTGTAACTCATTGTGTGTGAATGGGGGATCCGGTGTGTTATTACTGTAAATTAATGGACGTGTAGGAATAATATTATCGTCAGGATAAAGATTTTTGAGAATGCTGTTTGCTTCGTCAAGTTGAGAATTGTTGTTGTATATATTTGTGAGTATTGTTGGATATGAATTTGTTCTAAATGTAGATTTATAATGGGCACCGTAAATATTCTTAGTGTTTTCGCAAAGAATCTGCCAACTTTTATATTTAGCTTGTATAATATGTTTTTTATACTCTGCTCTTTTTTTCTTATAAATTGTTTTATATTTATTAATAATCTCTGTATCATTTGATCGTTGAAAGCGTCTTTTAATTGCTTGAAGTTCTTTTTTGTAAATTGTTAACTGTGTTGTCCACCAAGTGGCATTTGTTGGACGATGAAAAAGTTTAGTTTTGTAAGTTTGTTGACAACTTATAAAAATTTTATTAATTAAGTTATTCGTAAAACTGTTTAGGTCTGAATGATTTTGTATTGTATTTAAATCATCTATTAGGTCTAGGTTAAAAGTTGAAAAAACTTTTCTGAACTTATTGTGATTTCCGTATTTCGTTTTGAATCGCGTGAATGAGGAAAAAGAGAATGTGTTATTTACTTGGATTAATATGTACTTATGGTCAGAATTACTGTTTATATCCATTACATTCCATGTTGTGGATGTTAAAACATCTGGATTATTTGTTAAAGTAAGATCAGGAAATGATGAAGTTAAGGAGGTTACAAATGTCGGTGTCGCGGGCTGGGTATTAAGAATTTTCAAATCATTAGATGTTATGAAATCCAGTAAAGCATCGCCCCTGGCATCACTGTTGTTATATCCCCAGAAGTCATGATGAGCATTAAAATCCCCACAAATTAGAGTAGGTGAATTATAAAAATTTTTGTTGCTGTAATAGATTAAATCCTTCATTAAATTTATTTCGTTATTACTTGGAGAGTTATAAAAAGAGATTAATATTAATGGAGAATTATTTGATGAATTTATCGAAATCGAAACTGAATTTTGTAGGATATCTAACTGTAGAGGAGTTATTGTTTTATTTGGTATGAATATACCACTTTTACCATCTGCCGACACGAAAAGTTTCCAAAAGCTTGGGTATCCTATTATTGTTCCTTTAGGAGAATATGGTTCTTGAAAACAAACTATATCGATCCCGTGCTCAACAACCGTTTTTTGCAATAAAAAGATAGCTGCTTTGCACCTTTGAAGATTAATTTGTAGAATGTTAAGTCCGTCAAGATTTGTTGATATAGTAAACTGTTTTATATCATTATTAAATTGGTTAAGCATGACTAAATGAAATTAAGTTGAAATGCTTAGAAACTAAAGTTTAAACAAGAATGAAAGTTGCTTTAAAAAATTAAAAATAAATAAAATGAGGAAAAGTAAGAAATGGAAAGAAAAAAAAATTGAATGTAAAAAGAAATGAGTAAAATAAATTAATAAAGAAAGAAAAAAAAACTAATAGAGTTAAAAGTATTACTAGATATAGAGAAATGTTAACAAGCAAATATATATGTCTTTTTAGTAGGGGTTTGTGTAGACTTGATTGGATTGACGTAGCTCTTTTAGTTCGTGCAGGTAAGTTGAGCAGGAAGGTGAGGAGGCTCTGTGATTACAGTCCAGATTTAAATTGGAGTCTTGGTTGGATGAGTGACAGTTTATACAGTATTCTTCCTTTTCTGTGCATGTTCAATACTATGACCTCGGTATCCGCACTTCTCACAAGTGATAAGATAAAATCAAAAATTTCTCCGGTGAACGTTTCGTTAAATGTAACTCGTATCGCATCAAAGATTGTGATTTTAAGTTTTCGCCCTGTACGCCTATCAAAGAAGTTTAAAACTTCATGCAGAATTTGCAAAAATGGATAGTTGTATTTGTTATGAATTTCTTTCAGATCTACAAATTTTTTTATAGGGAAAAATGAACAATGTAAATTAATAATGCTACCTTTATATAGTAACTTACTATAATGCTTTTGAGTAATAATAGGATAAACGAAATTGTTTAGAACTCAAAATTGAGAGTACACTGTTAGAATTTTTATTCTAAAATTATGGTTAAATAACCAGCTGTATTCTGTTCATCCAATTAACCTTTAAGTTTACGGTAAAGAAAAAATTTCACCTTAACGGTTTTGAAACCGTTTACAACTAGTATGGTTATAAAATCGTAAATACAAAACTATACTGTTTTTTAAATCACTTACAGCTACCATGGTATTAAAACTGTAGAAAAAAGAAATTTAAGTGGACATAGGAACTGGGCTTCTCGTTAGATAATGGGCATTGGAGAGTGCAGGACACTGGAATTTCTTCATTTGTGTGTTAAAGGAGGTGTCAACGATGGGACTCGAACCCCCGTTCTGTCGATCATGAAATTGACACATTAGCTCTCTCGGGTAATAATACGTAGGCAGTTGTAAGGAACTAGGTTACTTCATTAGGTGGGCTTAGTTGGCGCAATAAAATTCTTGCTATTTAACCAAATTTGGTAAAAATTAATAGTTAATAAACGATTTTTCTCACTGTTAATAGTTTCATTACCATCTTATTTATGGTTATTTGACTATATTGTTTAAATATAGTAAAATAATGATTAAATAAATTGTTATTTGGCTATTTTTGCCGAAAAATTTCTAACAGCGTTATAGAATGCTTAATTTATAATAAGATTTTAAGTACATAACTCAAAACATAGTAAGTATATAAATAAATAAAAAAAACTGAACATCGTGAATTGTTTTTTAATTAATGAACGGATTTTTACGTACTATGACTCAATCTAAATGGTTCAAAAGCCTCACCTTAAATATACTAATTAGCAAGTGCAGACAATACTTTAACTTACGAAATCAGACACAAAAGCATACTTTATTTAAATAAAAGTGTCTTTTTTCGATGGATTTGTATTCTTAACTCTGGAAATATGGAGGGAATGTAATTCAAGAAATATGGCCCCGAAACCTTAAGAAGGTGAGAGATCGGTAGTTTGGTCTCCTTAATTTTTTTTCTTCTCTTGTTGCGTATTTCGCCATAGAGAACTTTCAGAGCAAATCGTTTCAAAGCAACATTTTTATTCTAAAATTCGCCTATCCTAAAATTGAAAAATAATTATTTATTATTTCTTATTATACGAGGATTGCTATTTATATTTCTGGCCTTGGCAACAGCAAGTGCTGCTGGGCAACCGCAGACGATTTTAATCGAAAGTTTGATATTTTTAAACATAAATTCAGCAGACGATTTACCATTATAGCTTCATTTGTGTTGTTGACAGTAAATTGAAAAGTTCTTCTCTTTCAAAAAATGGAATTGAATCGTGAACATTTTCGTGCCATTATTTTTCATAACTTTCGACGTGGATTGTCAAGACAAGAGTGCTTCGATGAACTTAATTCTTTATTCAGCGATAAAGCGCCATCCTACAGCACTGTAAAAAATTGGTATAACGAATTTAATCGTGGTCGATGTTCGATCCAGGACGAATCCCGTGCAGGTCGTCCAAAATCCGTTGTTGTGCCAGAAAAGATCGATGCTGTGCGTGAACTGATAAAGCAAGATCGTCATGTGACATACCGTGAGATAGAGGCGTCTTTGGACATTAGTATGACTAGCATCAATAAAATATTGCATGAACATTTGAGCGTAAAAAAAATTTGTTCGCGTTGGATCCCGCATAATCTGACAAACGCTCAAAAAAAGGCTCGTGTCGATTGGTGCAAGGAAATGTTGGAAAAATACGTTCAAGGTACATCAAAGGCTGTGTATAACATCTACACAGGTGACGAATCATGGATCTATGCATATGAGCCGGAAACAAAACAGCAATCAACTGTATGGGTCTTCCAAGACGAGGCAAAACCAACAAAAGTTGTTCGAGGAAGAAGCACATCGAAACAAATGATTGCCTGTTTCTTCGGCATTAACGGTCATGTGGCAACAGTGGCGTTAGAGCAACGCAGGACGGTCAATTCTGAATGGTACACGACCATTTGTTTGCCAGAAGTCATCGGAGAAATTCGAAAAAAGCAGAAGAACAGGCGAATCATTCTTCATCATGACAATGCGAGCTCTCACACATCGACTCAAACAAAGTCATTTTAAAGGAACCGAAAGATCGAACTGATGGGTCATCCGCCGTACAGCCCTGATTTGGCACCCAATGACTTCTTCTTATTCCCACACATCGAAAATGAATTACGTGGACAACGATTTTCGACCCCCGAAGAAGCGGTTGATGCATTCAAAGCGCATGTTTTGGAGTTACCTCAATCGGACTGGAAAAAGTGCTTTGAAAATTGGTTCAAATGCATGCAAAAGTGTATTGATCATCTTGGAGAATGTTTTGAAGAACAATAAAACCAATTTCGATCCTACATATTTGTTTTTTCCTTATTAGGCCAGAAATATAAATAGCAACCCTCGTATTGCTAAATTTAATAATAGTAAAAAAAAATTAAATTTAAAAGTAATAAAATTGACAAATTTTTGCATGATTTAAAAGAATGCAATATCACCTGGAAAAACACAAACTTTGAGCTAAATCGGTCAAATAGTTCTTGTGAAATCAATTTTCAAATATACGATTTTTTTTTTGAAATTTTGTTACTCAGACAATATTTGACCCATTTCTTTCAAATTTTGTATTTTTGCTCATTTAGAATTACGTGCAGTTAAAATTTTGCGGCTGTATGGATTCTTTTTGCAGTCTTTTTCTCTCACCTGCTTCTTTTGACATAATTTATTTTAAATTCACAAAGATATACATTTAAATTATTGTTATGCTCTCCTTTACTTTATCTAACTCGATCATTCGAATTGGGGAGAAAGCTCTACAACTGTAAGAAAAAAATCAGAATATATTGTATATATTTTTTTAAATATATGCTTATTTTTGTAAAGATGCCCTTAAATAAAATAAAAAATATGCTGAGTAAAATGGAGAGCAAACAGGCAAATGTACTTTACAGTCCATACTTATTTTTTAGCATTTCTTAAGAGTATACTATTTATACAATTTCGTGAAAAGAGCACATTCATTTGTAAAATTCTTTTTTCATGCTATCAGAAAAGGATAGTCCGTCGCATGTTGATCATAAAAAACCTGATATTTGCAAAAAAGAAGAGAAATGGAAGGATGTACGAAACATTTATCAAATCTTCCTTTTTTATCAATACTCAATTCGAATTGTTCGATTTACGTCATATATCTTTTTATAGAGGTACGCTATTCCTATAGCATGAAGGATTCGAAATAAGAATTTTTTTCATTCAAATTGATCTTTTACGCAAATCTACAAAATTTGAATTGGATTCAAAATACCATCAAAGATGAGAAGTTTGAACTAAAAAAAATATTCTTTCCCATCAAGCTGTTTTGAAAAATGAAAAAAAAAAAAAAAAACTACTTTGAACCGCTATTGTCAATATCAAATATTTTATCCATGTCAACAGAATAATGGAACGAATTTTCTTTGCTTTAATATTCAAAACTGAACAATTGGCATGCACCATACATAGGTTTACAAATTCATAGAATCAATAGTTTTTGAAACGTCTTGCTTTGAGTCCCAAAGATTCAAATACTATATTTGGTGCAATTTATTTCTCTCTTATTATATTTCTAGTTACCTAAATTAAGTCATTTTGATATCCTCTTCAAGAGTTTACAACATTGTATAAAAGTTTTTTTTTCTATAATCTTCGTTGAACAGCCGACCCAATTTTTGGGTTTACGACTACTAATGTTCAACTCCGTGAACCCAATCCAGAAGACAAGGGAACTCCTGGATCGAGCATTGGGAAAAATTTGCTTTCGTGGAGGACTTTTCTCGTGGAACTAACCCACATTCGTGTTACATGTAGAGGAAAACCACGAGACCTTCCTACGGTTAGCCCAACAGCAAGCGGACTCCAGCCCATGATCCGTCTACGACTGAGGATATTTCAAGTTAACACTGTTGTCGGTGCAAGCCGGATGCGGATTCGTATTGACCAGTCATCGCAGGGATGCGAACCTGGTTCATCTCATTGGAAGGCGAGCGCTCTATTCCCTGAGCCATTGCGGCTCGTATAAGGGGGCTTCGCAAAATAGAGAAAAAAATGCATAAAAATAGATCTGAAACAAATAATAGTCGAATTTAAAAAAACACGCATTCAAAACTGAAATGACATATACTTATTTTTCAGTAAAATGCATAGTCACATAAGGGATGTAGAGGCTGGAATATGTGAAGAAGATTTCTGTTAGCCGCCGACAAGACTCAAACCAAGGACCTTCGGGTAAAGAATACAGAAAGAAGAGGGAGTGCAGCTCTTAGAATACGTAACTAAAGCTGGAAACTGCTCGCTTCGGTATGATATACCAGAAAAACAACTTACAGAGTGAGCAACATATTCTTAACAGAGCATTATATGTACTAAGGTCCAGCGCATGCGCATAAGAAGCGAGGTGAATGTCGGAGGTGCATCACCTATGAACTGGTTGTGTGGTAACTCTAGTATGGTTGGGAACGCTACTACTCAATGAGTTAGCAGGTTTAATCAACATGAATGATATTAATGTGTTCTCAAGGAAATATTTTTATGTACAGTAACAATTTATCAATAGTATACATTGTAGAACAAACCAATTATAAATAAAAAGAGAAAACTTTTCCTCTCCTCTCCAACTTCAGTAGTGGTTGGAGGTGAGAGGAGGATGGAAATCAGTTTCGAGAAGTTCTGCTGCTGCTTAAATGTTATTTTTATTTTTATGCGCAGGAATCACACCAAACCTCGGAGAACTAGTTTACATTATGCTTACGGAAGCTGGCCTTCGGCCTCCCCTATATGTATTCTTTGCTTCGGGTTCGTAGTAGGTTCCCCTAACCATCATAATCGTAGACATAAGTCTAGTTTGAGTAAGGAAGCTTTGTACAGTGACATCAGCCATGTTATTTTGATATGGTTACAGGCAACCCTTATAGGGTTATCTTTCAATTTCTATTATGGAGTTATAATGGTGTCCAAAAATTTAATCAACTAATTCAGACGAGCGATAAAGGACATCGAGACAATGAAAACCTACCATAGAATATGGGGTCAAAACCCACACCGAGAAGAGAAAAAGTCGGATGAAAACTACCAGAATATGGTAAAATAATCCTTGTCTCTTAAAATTACGAACACCAGTAAGCTCGATAATTTTTACTGAGGTTCTTTGGTAGTGATTTTGGTGAAATGAATAGTAAAATATCATTTTAGAATGTGTGTAAAAATGGGGAAAAATTTGGGAAAATTTGGAAAGTGTAAAATTAGGAAATTTCGTGATACTTCAGAGCATAGCAAAAAATATCATTCATTTGGTTTTAATACCGTATATTTAGGTTTCATTATCAGTATTTTTTTTACCAGAAGTATTATTACCTAAAGAAATACCATTTACTTGAAGTTTCTTCTCTATGCACGTTGAATCGCGAAAAATAATTCATCCAGGTTTCGATGTCACGCTGGAGACAAACTACAAATTTGTTAACTACGATGGTATTTTTTGACCAATTATTATAGAAGTTGTTTGAAATGCTACCCACTGACTTCATTAGACAGTCTACAACGACGTAAAAGTGATTCTCTCACTGGATCGTGGATGCCTTGTGTGCTTTTCATGTATACTGAAGTGACGAAAATTTGTTCTATAAGATCCTCTGGTGTCTGCTTTAGATTCAGAGCTTACACGCGTTTTTTTTTGCGTGATTTTCCCTCTTTTAAAAAGTGTTTTGCGACCCCATGCTATTTGCGATTTACGAATATGAAATTATACCGAAGCTTTCAACTTCTACTGATCTACGGCAAATCATTCTCTTGGTGTTATTTATCATCAATTTAAACTTGTGGGATCAATTTATACCTATCAGTTTAAACTATCATCAATTTAAACCAAATTTTGAAACATCCTGTATTTTTAAAGGAAATATATCAGATATTATTCAAGAGACATCAAAATAAACAAGTTTAAATTAAACATCTCAAAATAATAAAAAAAAACGTTTCATTTGATAGTTGATGCATTTTTTGGTAGTTAAACTGAAACATTATTTTTTGTATTAATTATTAGCTAATTTTGTGATATTTATCAATCCTACCAGAATCGAATTATTACTAGATATATCCTTAGCATTTATCCCAAAGTCATTATTGTTATCATATAAAACTTTTTTTTTACTTCATCATTTTTAAATTTTCTAGGTGAAAATGGCAAAATTTTATACTGAACGAATCACTCGAAGGCTAAAGATAATAAATACTGCCCTTAGCTCATTTAAATACATTTTGAGATGTAATGCAAATTTCTAATAATTTTTCAGAAAATGTTAAAACTGAAGCTTTCACATGTTAATTTTAAAGGCAATTTTTTGAATTTTTCCTTCTTTGATTCTCAGGTTAGATTTTCCAGAAACAGTTTTGAAATACTTATTCAAATTCGTCTTTAAGAATGCATTTAAATATTTCAGACATTTCCTAAAATATATTACGATTTTCAGTTCTGAAAAAGTTATTTAAATTTTGAAATAATCATAACATTATTAAACATTTCTCATTTTTGAAAAAATAGACATTTTCAAACGTTATTTCTATCAAAAAGGCCTACATATTATTGCTAAAAGATGGTTATTTTAAAGTTTATACCAGGCTTTGCATAAAAGCTACTGAATGTTACAAAAATTATTTTTGCTTAAAAAATGTGTTCCTTCACTTTCACATGAAAAACTCTAAGCTATATCTTTTTTAAAAGTGATACTCTCGTACGTGAAAAACTCTTAACTGCATCATTTTTATAGGAGATAGTCTTAGACGTACCCCTCATACATGACAAACTCTTAGCTGTATCATTTTTGAACGAGATATTCTTAGACGTACCCCTCATACATGACAAACTCTTAGCTGTATCATTTTTATAGGAGATAGTCTTAGACGTACCCCTCATACATGACAAACTCTTAGCTGTATCATTTTTGAACGAGATATTCTTAGACGTACCCCTCATACATGACAAACTCTTAGCTGTATTATTTTTATAGGAGATAGTCTTAGACGTACCCCTCATACATGACAAACTCTTAGCTGTATCATTTTTGAACGAGATATTCTTAGACGTACCACTCATACATGAAAAACTCTTAGCTGTATCACTTTGAAGCAAGATACTCTTAGTTAAACCATTTTTGTATGAAGAACTTTTAGCTGGATCAATCTTAATGAGTTTCTGTTAGATGTGCCACTTCACATGAAAAACTCATAGCTTTATCATTTTTGAATAAGATACTCTTAAATATACTATTCTTATATGAAGAACTCTAATCTGTATCACTTTTAAACGAAATATTCTAAAATGTACTAATTTTAAAGAAATTATTCAGCTTTTAAGCTTTTATACGAAATATGCTTAGCCATAACACTTTTACATGAAATATTCCTAGTTTTACCACTCCAATATGAGATATTATTAGTTGTGCCACTATAACATGAAATATCATTTGTTGATCAACTTTTAAACGAATTATTCTTAGTTCCATCATTCTTACACTTAACACTCTTGGCTGCCCCACTTTTACACAGAATACTCTCAGATGTACCCATTTTGCTGAAAATTCTCTTAATTATACTATTTTATTTCACGAATATAACTTATTATAAGCGAAATGACCGATTCATTTTCTTCCACCGAAACACGTTGATTTTAAATGTATCGTTAAAAATCCAGTAAAGACATAATTTGCTTGCTTCTCCAAGTTAAGTATCATCTTAAAAATTATATGTTTAGATCAAACAAAGAGGTGTAACAAAATAAATTAATACGACTAAATATTTAAAAACTTAGCCGAGATTTTTAAAGATTTTTTGACACTTCCATTAGATAAATACAATTTTTCAAAGTTAAAATTGTTTTGCCTAACTCTTATTTAAAGAGAATTTCAGTACATTCATTTGTAGTTTTGAAATAAAACATAGTTACGAAATCGACATAGTTCGCTTCACATTTATTTATTTATTGCGTTAACAGTCGAGTTAACACAGTTCAAAACACTTAGTCAAGGACAAGAAATTTAAGTATTCGACATTTTTTTTTCGTTTTTTTTCCCTAACTGTCTGCAGATTTGTCGGCCACTCTTTCAGAGGCACCCTTTTCTGGTGGGACCAACGTTGCTCTCGCAGTAAGGGCAGACAGTACAGAAAATGAAAGAGCATGCATGCCTTATTCAGGACTCGAACCCAGGATCTTTCGGATGTGAGGTCAGATCCCTGATCCCTACACAGTCCGATCGGTGCATTCGACATGTTGTTGGAAAATTAGAAAATTATTTGGTCAGATATAATGTATTTTATTTCTTACGTTTGGGTTTTTACCAAGCATTAAATATTAAAAATTCTACACTGACAAATATAATGTGTGCTCAAAACTACCAGAATAAGGCAAAATGTTTCGGTCTCTATGAGATCTTCAAAAGGGTCGATAACTTTTATTGCAGATTCTTTAGAAACAAAATTTCAGAAAAAAATTTACATTCAGAGTATCTCATACTTCTCAGAGTGAAGGGTGCGCTTCAGACAAAGTATTCTAATTTGTCCATGTTAGTCTACTGACAGTTATACAAGGTGTTCCGTAAACACCACCCTTAGTAAGTATTTTTAGAATCCTTATGAAAATTAGAAACAAAGAAGTACAGTCATTAGACGTCTCAAATTAATACTCAAGCGAGAAAGAGAACAAGAAAAAGCTATCAAAATATATCAAATTACAGACGAGAATGTGAGTGTAATGAACGTCAAAACAGGTTTAATTGAAGGTTACAGCTTGAATGTGTTTCTAATAAGCATCGATCTACACATTTCTGCTTTCTACCTCCACCAAACCTTTCTTGTTGTTTAGTTCATTCTTTTGCCTGTACTGTGATTTGTCAGAATTTAAGAGCATTTTGTTTTCTCCTCATCTCCCCATATAACGTTAAGTTGAGACTTTTTATAAGGATTCTAAAAAATACATATGAAAGGCTGTTCTTATGGAACACCTTGCATAAGTAGAATAAGCAGACGCCCTTTCCTGTTTGAAGAAGACCTTAACGCATACATTTTTCCCTTTGTTTTCCTTTTCGATAAGGCATGTAAAATTACATATTAAGAGAGGTCTTTATGAAACATGTTATTTTTCTGGAATTTTCTTATCATGCAACTATTTAGTATTTTTGAATATTTTCAGTCTCTAATATTCATTTAAATGATTTTTTTATTAAATTTTAAAATGCATGCTTGTAAGTTTTTTAAAAATACAAACTTTTAAAACATAAAAGATTTAAAAATACTTATAATTTTAAAACATAATATTAGTGCAATTGAACACATTTAAATGAGTAAAATGAAGCAAAAAATATTCATTATTTACTTAAATGTTCATTAGGATAACTTTAATAATTAGGTTAACTCTTGTCTAGACGTATTGAATAGTTACTACTGTTCTTAATTTTAATTATTGAGTTCACTTTTAAACGCTAAAGATATTAAAAAAATAAAGAGAAAAGACATTAGATAAGTAAAATTCTCGCAATTCTGCGTAGCGATATAGTCTAGATCTTCTTGCTTAAAAGTTTAAGGCATATGTTTTTCGAATGCAATTCTAATTTTGTTCTCAAAAAAGGAATACATTTTTTGAAGAACAACATGAAATATTCATATTTTAGATAGTTCTAAAATCGAACATTCTTTTTCACTGATGTTTTTCTGCAAAAAGAAATTTTGCAGAAAAACAATCGAAATTTTTGAAAAAGTTTTTTCTACATGGAAATGCTTTCAACTTACTTTGAAATTCGAAAAAAAAATTGAACAACAGTATTTACAGCTAATAAATAGTTGACGGATTATTCCAAATTTATAATACTAATATTAAATTTGGTTTAATTTCAAGGATTTTATTTAGACAATTTTAAAATTTAAGTATATATAGTAATAATTTTGTTCTAATCTGGTATATTATAAAAATAACCTATGTGTGACTAGGGTTCTCTTAAAAGAACAGTTGATTTGTCAAAAATAAATAGTTTTCTACCATAATATATTAATAAAATTAATATTTATAATGCAATGTGAAGCACAGACTTATTTAAAAATAAAGTAAGTCATAGAAAGAAATATTTTTATTAGTTTAAACAAATATGAACTAGCACTTATTTTAGCACTGTTTGGTTAGCTAAACGCAAATCCTGCCCTTTTTTGTCTACGTTTTAGGACTATTTCACTAGTGAAGTTATCATAAGAAAATGGTCGTGACCCAAGACGAAAATGAAAAAGTTTATCAATATACGAAACAATATTTAGCTATATAATAAATGCTGATAGCTGATTTTTTTTAAATTTATTTTCACGTGGATCTAAAGTATTTGATGACTTTTCACTTGGGTTCATTATTTTCCTTCATATATAACAATATCTTTTGTTTTTCCTATACGGACCGAATTTGTTTTTATGAAACATTGCTCTATCTTTCACAAAAATTATCTTATATAGTAGATAGGAACTTTATTTACGTCACACTACATCTGCACAGTGGGCTATTGGCGACTGTCTGGGAAACATCCCTGAGGTTGATCCGAAGACATATGCCATTAAAATTTTGTGAGGCCACTTTTTTGATTTAGACATAAGGAAGGAAATTTTTTTCAGATCCCTGTACTTACGGTACTGCTCAGCTACTAACCACAGGACCGTTTCCACAGATTTTACGAACACGTGTATATCGCATGTACTAGGTGGTTCTTAGCGGAGTCGAAGATTGAACCCTAACCACTGACTGAAGTCCGATTCTCTAACCACTGGGCTACCGCGGTTTATCCGAATATAGTAACAAAATTTTAAACTTAGAAATTTTAAATTTAGAAAAAGACTAAAACGTATTTTTTATAAACAGAACGTGGCAAGCACTGTTATCTCCTCTCATTTTGTTTGATCAATTTTTTAAATCAATGATTGTTTTTGTAAAGTCAGAAACTAACACATTGTCTTGGGTCATAAACAATAGTGAAAATACTAATTACAGACTGATTAAAATACTGACAGCTACTTAAAAAAATAATGTCATTTATATCTTATGCCATTTTTACGAATTGCAAAAAGTTTAAAAAGCACATTTCATATGTAAACTTAATGAAGTCATTTTTTGTATAAAGGATTATTTATCCTAGAAGAATATAATTTCCTAGAGAAAATATATTATCCTGGAGAAAATGAATCGTAATTCATTGGAGTTAATAACTTTTAAAATTAATTTTAAAGAAAGGCATTTCTGAGAATAATTTCAAAAAGATGGATGTCAGTAATAGCTTTTCCTTTAAGTCTGAAAATAGTTGAGAAAATTATTAAATCATTTAATACTATCTTAAAAATACTGATAGATTTCAAAAGTTTAAAGAAGCTTGAAATGAATCTCTTTAAACTTGTGCATGCCGTAGTTTTATTTTCTGAAAATTTTAACACTCTATAAGTATTTTAACTAAGTAGCTTGTGGGCATAAACGCGACTTTGAAGAAAACTTTCAACACTCTTAAGGGAGTTTTGATATATATTCGCTTCTGAACATATCCAACAGTATAACCAACTAGTTGCTGAAAAATATGAAGCGATGTAAGGCTTGTTTTAAGAAACTCCAGAGAATTCCACATACATATTCTTAAAAATATTTTAAAGCTGGTTTATTAAAATAGATTTAAGGAGTGCATTTATTTTTGTGATATTTGCAAAGAATAATGAATCCTTTTAGAAAGACTCAGTAAGCAGATAATAATCAAGCTATATAATTGATTATTTATTTAAAATATTTGAAAAATTGCTTTTCCTAATGAATCAATAATGAGAATAACAAATTGATAATAATCAAAGTATGCAATTGGTAGGTTATTTATTAATCGAAAGTATTTGAATAATTACTTTTAAATGCTGATCCTTTAAAATTATGAGACCAAAAATATTAGAGGGATTTGTAAGTAGTTAATCAAAGTTTTGGAATTGATTGTTTTGTTTTTAATCAAAAACACTTGAATAATTACTTATAATTACTATAATTTTAATCCCTTAAAATCATAAGAACAAAATAAATTAGAGTAAATTCGTAAGTAGTTAATCAAAGTTTTTGATTGAGTGTTTTGTTATTAATCAATAACACGTGAATAATTACTTTTAAATCTTAATCATTTACAAATAAGAATAAAAACATAAGATATAATAAAAGGGAATAAAAACAAAAAGAGAGAATAAAAGAGATTCAAAACATAATTTTAAAATGATTTGTAGGTAGTTAAGGTACATAATTGATCACATAGTCATTAATCGAAAATATTTGAATAATCACTTTTCCGTGTGAATCAATTATGAAGAAACAAATTGATAATAAAGTATGTAATTGATCATTCAGTTATTATCGAAAGCATTTGAATGATTATTTTTAACTGTAAGTCAATTATAATTAGGAAAATAAAATATAATTTTAGAGTGATTCTTAAGTAGTTAACAATTAAAGTGTTTATAATGTTAAGTCAATAATCGAAAAGAGTTGAACAATTAATCTTCCTTGAAAATCAGTTTTGATAATTACAAAAATTATTTTGTAATGATTTGCAAATCGGTAATAATTAAAGTCTTTGATTGTTAAGGTCAGTTATTGACTGACTTTATTATATTAAGTTTTTTTCCCTCTATACTTTTACCTTAATATATTATCATCCTAAACAAACGACGTTTTAAAATTAATGTAATTTTAACAGCACTAAGAAAAAAATATGGTGAAAGCTACCAGAATATGATAAAATTATAGTAATTTTGGCTCTATGAGAACACCAAAAAGATCGGTGAATTTTACCGTAGAGCTTTGGCAATGGTTTTTGTAAAATTAACTATAAAATATGGTTTTAAAATATATGATAAAATTCGTTCAATGTGGTAAAACTTGATAATTTTATCATGATACTTAAGAGTTCGGCATAAAAAAAGTTTGCATTTTCTTACTAAATTTGAGGGAATAAGAACTAAAAAGTAGAAAATCAAAATTTCTGACGAACCATTATCTTATGAACGGAAAAATTACCAAATAAATGGCTTAAATACTGAAGATATTGTTTTTATTAACCAGAATTTTTTTTCACCACTAAAAATGTCTTTATCATGCAGTACGGTAATTTTAACAGAATTTTTTCATCCTGTGTTTAAATTTAGCATTAAATTAAAAGAACAAACAATACTTATCTTTTATTATTCTTCAAAACAGGTATTAATCAATGCAACAATAAATTGGAAAACGAGCATTTTAAGTGTAGACAAAATCATTGAAATTATCAAATCGGCTACAATTTCTATATTATTTTCTTTAATAGGATTTCAATTCTACTTCACACAATCATGCATTAAGCTTTATCTATATCAAACGAAATAAAATTCACGTCATCTTTACTTAACAGTTGCAAGAAATCTGTCGAATTCAACGATTTTTAACGATATCGGCAATTCACACTTGTCCGAAATCTTTAATCGGATTTATTCTTCATCCAGAAATTTCGAGAAGGAAAGTAAATTACTATTCAAGTAAATGGGTAGAAGTGTAACTCCAAAGTAACAGTAAAGCTCTTTCAAATCCCTTCAACTATTTATGCAAAAAAGTATAATCTTCTTAGTGAAAAGCGAACGTTTCCTACTCTGAAACTAAAATGAGATCAAAAACTTACAATTTCCGACATCTCTTTCTATAAATTGAATGCTGCGTTTAACGTTTAGTAATTGATATTGAAAAGACTCCAAAAATCTTCTTTTACTATTTTCATTGAAAAAAAAAACGTCCCTGGAAAAATTGAATTACACTTTCACCGAATGAATTGATATTTTCCGTAGACTTTACAAACCTCTGTTTTTTATTCAATCTTTATTTAATAAAGGAAATACGGTTTACTATGTTTTTGAACTCCAAATAGAACAGCTACAGAACACATATTAAACTTCTGTGAAATGTATTTTAGATCTATATCCTGATTTATTTATTTATTTACTCCATTGTGCTTAGACGATTTACAAATTGATTATTCCAGTATTTCTTTTTTATTATTATTATTTGGTACCTTTTCCGGAAAATAAGAAAAATTATGGATTAAACAGTACGGCAAACTTGTCTTTCTAGAGGACTTTTTGATCAGCCAACCCAAATTTGTATTACATGGAGTGCATTTAACTACAGACAAAAACGTATATATATATATATATATATATATATATATATATA